>NC_091392.1:37556590-37859621 GCF_032191515.1 Phaenicophaeus curvirostris | reverse complement strand
CTAAATCCCAGACCTGAGCCTGTTTCCCTGCCCTGCCCTGGCTACGGAGAAGAAAGTCCTGGGTGCCGAGTAGGGGCAGGCAACCACGTCCTTGAGCACCTTGTCTACCCATCTTTTAAATACCTCCAGGGGTGGTGATTCAATCACCTTCCTGGGCAGCCTCTGCCAGTGCCCAATGACCCTTTCTGCAATCAGGCACTGGAACAGGTTTTGGGAAAGATGGTTTGGGAAACTGTGGCCCCATCATGCAACCTAATAACCTGATCACATTGAGTCCTGAGCAGCTCTTGCCAGCTTTGGAGCTGGAATGGAAACAGAGTCAGGGCTGGTGGAGCTGCAGAAGGCAGTGCAGCTCTGCAGGACTGTTGTGTCTACTCCGCTTTTTAGCCTCCATTGATATCTTAGCTGGGGTTGTTTAGCCTAGAGAAGAGGAGGCTGAGGGGAGACCTCATTGCTCTCTACAACTACCTGAAAGGAGGTTGTAGAGAGGAGGGTGCTGGCCTCTTCTCCCAAGTGACAGGGGACAGGACAAGAGGGAATGGCCTCAAGCTCCGCCAGGGGAGGTTTAGGCTAGACGTTAGGAAAAAATTCTTCACAGAAAGGGTCATTGGGCACTGGAACAGGCTGCCCAGGGAGGTGGTTGAGTCACCTTCCCTGGAGGTGTTTAAGGCATGGGTGGACGAGGTGCTGAGGGGCATGGTTTAGTGTTTGATAGGAAAGGTTGGACTTGATGATCCGGTGGGTCTCTTCCAACCTGGTTATTCTATGATTCTATGATTCTATCCTCCATGCAGAGTATTGCAATCCTCATTGCTACAGGTGGCAGCTGGTGCGCAGGACTGGACCAGACTGGTGCAGGTCAGCGTCTGCAGTGACAGTCACCTGGAAAATCATCATGCAGGGATGAATCGCAGAGGAGCCCTGTCATAGAAACACAACACTGTTTCTCCTCAGGGCTGGAGATGAATCTGCTGTTCATCTTCAGTCTAAATGCTGGACTTCGTCAACTAATGATGCTAGACCAAGAGTGGGGCATGAAAAAGAAAAGTGTGGGAGGAAAGCAGCTTCTCAAAGGGCAATAATTTGTTGGTCAATCAGGCAGCTGAGAAGAGGGAAGCAAAAGCCTGCTGGAGGTTACTGTGTAGGCAGATGTTTCACATGTTATTTGTACAGCTGAACCATTGATTTGCTGCTGCTGTTGGGGTTTTTTTTACCTAAATTAATGTTCCTTTCCTGTTAAAATTGTTTTTATTTCAAACACAATTTCATCATTCGCAAAAGGGAAAGTGTAGTTTCTCAAGGGACACCAAAGCAGATACTTGTTTTTCCAGGTGTCATATTTGGATATCTGGCTTGAGGCAACTGTTAATTTTTTGAGGCCAGCCCTACAGTGCTGCCACATGGGTTACCCTTGTCGTGCAGCCAGGATCACCCACCTAGAGGAAGGACTTCTGCAGCAGATCCCTTCAAAACACCTGATGGGCAATAGAAAAATTGCCAATATCCAAGGACATCTATGTGCTGTGCTAGAAGCCATATGCTCTGGTTGTCTCCATGCAACAGTCCACTGCCCCTTTACAGCCTTTTGTGCTTAAGAAACCTGTCATCATGGGCTTCCTCTCTCAACCATCCTGAGCTTTCTGCCAAAGTTGTCCTTGTTCTTGACTCTGGGCCATGGCTTTTTGCCCATCTAGCAAACTTCTTAAACAGTTCATGATTTTCAGGCATTTTTTTTCTGCTTTGTATCCCCCCTCTGGTCAAATTCTCTTAACATTCCTTAATGATGAGAAGTTCAGTTTTGTGAAGTTCCAAATATAACTTTTACTAGTTAGGACTGTCCTTTGTTCATAACGAATGTAACCAGACCTCACAAGCCTTAGGCAATCAACAACTTGTAGTCCTAGGATTAATCTATTATTGTCTGTTAGAATAAGTCTCCAAACAGATAGCTGTCAAGTGCAATCTCCCTTTGTGGAGTGAGGGAGGGAAAGGGAAAAAAAATATTTAAATCTCTGAAACTTGTAATGTTTTACTAACAGCTGCATGGGATCTTCTGAACATAAGTTCCCCGCAATACTCTAATTTTCACTCTACAGTGCAGAAAGATGCTTTAGGAGTAATTCATCCTACTTTCTGGGTTCATTCCCCCTCACACCTCCAACAACCCTCTGGAGTTTATCGTTAGCATATATTCACACTCCTCCAGCTACTGATCACTTTTAAGGGGGTAGTGCAGGGTGCTATCCCTCCCCCTCAGTCTTTCCTACAAGAACTACACCCTGAGATTCAAAGATTACACTCACATTAATTACCCCATTAACACACTGCAATGACAATTACATCCTCTCATCAATGTGAATTTCCAGGTCCTTTTGCACAATAGCTATCCAGCTAGCATCAACGCATGAACAATTAAATTTTTTCCCTTCCCAGCTCCAGCACTGTTCAATACAAAACGTGACTTTCTGAGACTGAACTACATTTTCCTTCCTAGTATCCTTCATCTTTCGTGCCCCTCTAGGTGCTTCCCTGTTTAGACTACCCCTTTCCCATTTCTTGCTATCTTTTCTTGTCCTGGGGGAAGGCAGCACTGCAGCCCTTAGGGCATGAGAGCTTCTGTGGGAGAATGTTCTATAGCTAAGGGGGAGTAGATGCTGGTGTCCTCACTTGCAGGCTTCAGGAGGTTACATGATAGCAAAGCTACTGAATATGCTGTTTGCCAAGGCAGGGCAAAACTAATAGCTGTGCTTCCCTGCTGAGGCTAAATGTTGTGTGTGGCACACTGGGCTACTCCACAGAGAGCAAAGCTGTGAGTGTGCAGTGTGGTTATCTGTGCCCTCAGGAGAGGCTCCAATCCCAGAGGTCAGACTCTGCTTTTCGTTAAGCAATGCATGGGAAGAAAGGGAACACCTCTGTCAGCTGCGGCACCTCATCCATCATGCCCCAAGACCTCGAGTCCTGCTCTGCCACTCTGGGCTGTCAGCAGCTCCCTCCAAGCCTGCCAATACCAGCTCTCTGCTCTGCTTCCAGCCTTTGTAGTTTATGCTCAGGATCCCATGGGGGAATTAATGCCATTCCTAATACAGCACTGCCCAGGGCTAAGCAGCTTCTTGCAACATGATGCAAAATTATCAATTTGCAAATATACATTCAACTATAAACCGCTTATGGTTACAAGCATCCCCTGAGAAACTGTGGAAAGCATGTAATGCCTTACATCCTGCATAAGCAGGAGCTGGGAGAGCTTGTAGGGAGCCTCAAGGAAGCTGTGTTGAGAGGGTACAGGAATAATCATGAGAAGTGAAAGAGGTGGGACAGACTTGTGGGGAAGATCATAGGATTCAGTTGACCAGCCCCCTTTTTGTAAAAAAAGGGGCTTTCCTTTCTTCCCCTTCTTGTCCCCCCCTGCTGCTCCCTTCACAAAAGAAAGCGGAAAGGCTGCCTCCTCAGCACATCAAATCTATGGCAACTAAATCTTCCAGTTTGTGGAACCCAAAGGATGAGTGACATGACATTGAGCCTAAGCAGTACAAGCATAGCAATATACATGGCAGGCAACAATCTGGTGTCTCTACACATAGCATCTGTGCTGCTGAGGTAAACAGGTTCTATTTGGCTTGCTAGGAATCTGAGTCCTCCTGGCATCCCCAGAAAATGGTGTTTTGGAGGTTCCTGGTTAAGCTATTGTGCCCTCAAAAAGGCAACTCTTCAAAGCAATTCCCATGTCTGTTTCCTTAGCCACCTATAAATGGCTTTTTGTAGCTGGTTTTCTTCAGGCAGGGTATGACCAAGCACAGCTAGTGCCTAAGGGACTTTATTGTTTGAGCAGCAGTGGGGGCAGCACAGGCTCTCAGATTGAATTTGACAATTTGGATCCTCAGTATGATCTATTATACTCACAGAAACTTCCTTCAACTATTCAGTGGTATTTTAAAGTTTATTTTAAAAGTTTATTTTCGACTCCTACTGAAAATATTTCAGCATGTAGGAAAAAGAAATTCAGAATTCATTCATTTCCTCTCTCCTGGCTGTAAGTCAGCTCTTCCACAGTGGGATTTTCAGAGCCTTATTATGTTTTCCTCTCCTCATCTCTGTGGTCACTTGACCGAAGCAGCTCCACAGCTTCACATTTACATTTTCCACCTATTTAAATAGAGCTCCATTTGCCTTTAATTACCTTCTCAGAAATACTGGAGTCTTCTGTGAATGTACACAAGCAATGATACCTAGTAACCCCTCAGAAATCTCCAAGAGAAATGAGCTAAGAGGCCAGTTTGGATAATCCAGACTGAATTTAAGGCCATGATGGATGAAAGCACTGCAGCTGATGGGGTAGTAAATCCTCCAGCCTACCACCAAATTGTTTTGTAGCCTAAGATGGTTTGAGTTTCTGACATTCTGGGTGACCAGAAGCTTGTTATTAGGAAAAGAAGATATCTTCATCTGGTGCATATGTCAATACTTCTTGAAAGCTTCCTAGTGAAGCAAATGAAGGCCCTATAGCCTTCTCTACAGGCAGTTTTATTTATTCAGCTGTTGCTTTCTGGGGTCTCGGGCTTGGAATTTCCAAGAGGACTTCAGCAGTTAATGTCTCCAAGGATTTCTGAATGGATGAAAGCACGGCTTTTTATCGACAGAGACTGAGAGCTGGGACTCCAGGGCTCCACTGCATCCTGATGGCAGTGAAGCAGAGAGGTCAAACTGGGAATCAACATTACCCTTAATTTTTACATCTGCCAGCCGGCTGGATCTGTTGATCTGAGTGACTCTGCAGCTGGCCACCCTCCTTTTCTGGGCATCAGATGATAGCAATAATAAAGACACTTCAGAAAACATGTTCATTAGCACCTACTCATGTTCCAGCAAAGCAACTTCTTATGACTTCTGCCGTGGACAGCAAATTCTGCCCAACATCCTCTCAGGATGGTCCACACAAGCATCTGGATTTCAGATCACTTTCAGAAACTGGCTGCTAATAGGCTACTCTCAGACTTAAGTGTGGAGCTGTTTGTTACTGTTCTCCTGCAGGACTAAAGCTTTAAATAATGAAGGCACAACAAAATAAACATATTCTCGGGTATATGCAAAACAAATACAGAAAATATCTGACATTTTCACAGTAATAGGATGTATGTGAATACCACTCCACAATAAGATGACTGCTGCTGGTTAAAACATGCATTTCCCCCCACAATATTATCCTAGTGTTTGATAATTCATTTTAAGAGAAAAATATGTCAAGTGAATTTGGATCTGCTGGAAATTTGCATTTGAGCACCATTCTACATAAAAGTCCTTCCAAAGCCCTTGAATATAAATGAATCTAAGTTATTTCCATAACACATTGAACGCATTATGCCAATGAATGAAAAGCTCCTCCTAATGCTGTCAATTTATGTTCCAGATTGTGTAACAGAAGAGTAATCATACTGCAAAAGTTTCTGAAGTAGGATTATTCACATACACAGTGCTGTATGTTAGCCCAGTTTAAAAGGTATTTCACTTATTTTTACGCTGATAAAACTGCACCTTGCTGTAAATATTTCTGCAGTGATGAAGAATTTCTGTTAACCATTTTATGACCAATCATATAAAATTTAGAAGATAGACTACTTCTGATTTTTCTCATCCAAAACAATGATCCTATCAGTCTTTCCCATAAATATTCTGAACATTTTTTTTAGAAATTACCTGTGACACCTGCAGCATGTTCTCACATATAAGGAGCAATAACTGTCACTTGAAGCGAGTTATATTTACTACAATTTTGTGATATGCTCCTATACATTAGTCTAAAAGTAAAATCAGGAAAGCTATTTAAACTATATCTCTAGCTGAATTATCGAACGCAGTTTTCTGGGTAACAATACTAAATCCAAGCTTGTTTTATAGCATCTGGAGCTATTCTGTCAGAAGTTTGGCTCTGGTAAATCAGATTAGCTTATTTGTAGGTCCCAGGGAAGAAGAAAATACAGGGAACTTTGTTTAAGTCTGCCAGCACAAGACCAGATATAGTATCTTGTCCTGCAACCTTAGCTCTGCTATGCAGTTTAAGAAGCTGGGATTAGGACTTTGTGGGTGTTAGGAGACTATGGGAAAAGGCAACTTTCTAAATCTTTATTGATTAGTTCATTTTAAACTTCCTTCCTGCAGATTCTCTTTGAGTTCCCAATAAATTTCCTTTCTCCATTAAACCTGGTTCTCTGCTGAGATATCATTTCTCTTTAGAGATTTATTTCACTTATTTGACTGTCATTTACTTCGTTGTTCCTTCCCTTTATTATGCTGTTTTCCTTTTTTTTTTTTCTATTACCAGTAAGTCTGCAAAGTCTAGCACTCCAAACCTATCAAAGTCTTCAACCTATCAAATGTATCTTCAAAGATACATTCCTGAGGCAAATGAGAAGACCTATGGTCTAGAAAGTCATGCGATCTGGACGCCAAGAGCCATTACAAATGTACCACTTGAACAATGTGTGATAAATTTTTTCCAACAACTGGCTAAGGAAATCGTTACCTCCACTTTGGGCGATCTGGTTGCATGGCCCAGGTTAAGCATCTACAATTTACCCATTTTTCTTAATTACCATAGCAAGTGAGGTTATTAACTTTTTAAATAATCACTGCTGGGATCTCAAGAGGACTTATTGAGCAAAGTGAGGAGGGTGAGAGTCTGAAGGCTAATGAACCCAACAAGGATTCTGCAACAGAGCTTTCCCATGCCAGTTTTGGAGGCCCATGACTCAAAAGGCCAGTTCTTTTCTCTCACTTCTGGATGCAGGGCCAGCAGCCTCAGCAACTCTGCCCTCAGGGTTTGACTGTGATTCCACTCTTTGCTGCAAGAAAGCAAGTGGGAAGCTCTGTTCATTCTCTCCCATCACCATTCTCCAGTTCCTGCCTGACCAGGAGTATGCCTGTCCCCAAATCTCTCTCTATTTTCCCTTTAGGAAAACATCAAGGAATTAGGACTACAACGAGCCTGTCTTCCATAAGGGCGTTCTGCTGTCACAGTAAAGCCTCCAGGAGTCAGTATTTTACCAATAAGAGTCTTCTTCTCCAGTCACAACAATATTCTTACTTATCTTTGCATATATATCTCTTTCTTATAACTCTATTTGTATGGAAACTATCTTCCATGGGCCAGATAACCTTTGTGTGTATTTTAGCACTACTGCCAGTGATCCAGGGAGCTGGACAGCAATGAAAGGCCCTTTCATGGCACATATCAGTGCATTTTAATGATTTGAGGCTTCTAAAAAACATTTACCATCAGATAGAATAAGGTTGCCTGGAGTTTTCTGAAAAAAAAAAGAAAATAAAGAGCATATTCATGAAGAGAAAGAAGACACATACACCCAGACTATGCACCATCTATCATTGCTTCTGGTACATTTTCAGAAAAGAAATTGAAAATGGACTTGCTTTTGTATAAAGATTTTTCAGTCAGCATCAAGCTTTGGTCCCCAGACTAGATCATCACAAAAAAAAAACCCTGACTATCAAACATTTTAAATGTCTTAAGAATCATCAAGATAAAAATATCTTGAAAAATATTTGGTTTTCCTATACTTCAATATATCTGTAAGGGGCAGGGAGCAATTCTGATGAGTACAGAAAAAATGGTGAAATCATAGAACAAAGGTGAATCCAAGCCCTGACTACCTGAGGGGGAAAAAAAAACAACAATCCAATAGTACGATACTCCAGGGTCTGATTTATTAAAATCATTTCAGTTTAACGCTAAATTATCTCAATTTAAAAAAGGCAATACAAGTAAGATACGATCAAGAATAACAGGAAGAATATATTTGCTTAGGATATTAATGTAGACATTTCCTTCAATTCAGCGATTTGTGAGCAACAAAATGAGTCCCATTTGCATTGAGCTTCTGACCTGCAATACAGCTGTAAAGATACCTTTGAGATTTGTCTGTTCTCCTGGAGCTAATCTGCTGGCTTGATGCCTGAAGTTTGTTGAGAAACATTGATATGCATTGCATGATAAACACCAGATAGAGGGTTTCCTGAGAAAGCTCTGTCTCAAAAATAAAATAGTGACATTTAAAATGCCAAGGACTATCAACAGGTGGAAAATAATAACTTAAGATATCACTCTGCTGGGATTTCTTTAATGTCTTTAATCCAGCAATGAAAATTCAGGACAGATGTGTGTGGCTGGGTAAAGAAAGAGAAGCCTGATTCTCTAGCAAAAAATCTAGGTGAATAGTTTCCACACACCATTCTTCTTGAAGAGCGTTTAATATCCATTTACTGGATGTGCACAGAAATCCTAAAGTACCTGGGGAAAAAAATAAAGCTTCTTATTTCTAACTGGATTGGAATTGGGATTACTAGAAACAATATGAGAGAGAGCTTGTACTCAGGAGAGGAATGGAACGATGTCTTAAATGAAGAGGTCCAGAGAAAAGAATTAGAATCAGCCATAAGCCTTCTGAACACCTGGCCAAATCAACCACCAAACCTTTGGAGATTTGTCCATTCTGCTTTAAATATGACAAGACGTGCAATGGAAAGACATTTCACACCAAACATTCTTAAGTCTGTCCAGCTTGGCGAATCCCTCGTGCCTCTACACTTCACCTATTCTTATTCTGGTCTTCAGACTGCAGGGTGACTGCCTGGTTCCACCAAAACCAGTGGCAAAGGTCTCACTGACTTCTGTGGAGCCAGAATTTCAGACTAGGAACCTCTTTCACCATTTATGCACAGCATACTGCTGCTTAGTTATGTTTACATACATATAGACGTATGCATACACACACACACACGACTGCAGTGACTTTGTACAAAGCCGCACTATGGATTGGAACAGCACCAGCCAGAGAGAAAAATCCTCAGGTTTCTAAGGCAGAAAAATTCCAGCTTTTAAAATGGAAAGCTTGAAGGGCAGCAGTGTGTCTTGTCACGGTAAGGATGGGAGTCCTGCCCTGCAACAACTTTCTGCCTCAGTCAATGCTCTGATTTCAGAGATCAGCCCCATTAGCATGCATACCACTTCTACATGTTTTATTTGTAGAAGTAATGTAGAAGCAGAATATGCATAGATTCTCTGCTTGGGGAAAGAAGAGGGTGTGCTGTTCGATGCATTCAAATTAGACTGCCTTTATGGACAGAAGTCCTACTTGTGTGATGAAAGGCAGGGCATTTATCAATGTTCCTCTTTCCTATTGCTATTCAATCCTTTATGAAACTCAGCCTGAAAACATCTGCTGAAACTTTCTTCCTCTTACAATTTTCCTGTTTTAAATAAGAAGGGCTTTGGATAGAGCTAAACCATTTTCTTCTTTCATTGTTAACACTGACTTTGCTTTCCAATTGCTGAAATCTGTCTGCAGCTCACTGCTTTCCTTTCTGAACATGTAGTTCCAAGACCTCCTTTTTTAACCAAAGAAGATTCACCTGGGGACTGTCTCCTAGGAGATTTATGTGAAGATTTAAGCAGAACATCACATTTTAATCAGATTTGTGCACTTTGCATACAAATAAATTGTCACGTAACAGTGAAGGTCTTTCTATTGATAAGAAAATGTATTAATGCTAAAATGGAAAATACTAGCACAAGAGGCTGGCAGACATTTAGATCTTAATAAAAATTAAAGCAATCAACAAGTTCACAGTTATTCCAGAGAGGGAATCTGATTTAAATAGAGTTTTGATCTAATGTGATACCACTAACATCATTATCTGCATAATAAGCCAATGAGTACTATTTATGTTATGACAGTCCGGTATGCAACTTTTTTGCCAGCTAAATACAAAATAAACTAATTGAACTAAACCTAAAATTCCTGGTTAATTGTGGGTTTATTCCATTTGCTAGGTTTTATTTCACTTTTATTTGACAAAAATTTCTGTTACTTAAGTACAAAGATCTTGCTGATGAAAATAAAACTAGCATACATTCGTGAAAAGGGCTTTAAAAGACACTAGAGCTTGTTACTAGGGAGGTAATGAAATTGTTGTCATAGCCTTTTTTACCTGTTCATAACTACAGCTAGATTAAAAAGAGATTTTGCTTTGAATTGCCTTTTTTCCTTCTGCAAAATTGGCTCCCTATGCCTGCTGCAGTTTGAAACAAAACCCCTTCTCAACAGAAATTTAAAATCTTCCAAATCATATTAGGAAGGAAGAACTTGGTATTGAAAGGCCAAGATGCCACTATTTCTTCCTGATGACTCTCATTTAACAGCCATTAAAATGCAAATAGAACTATGATTTTCAGATCACAAAATTAACATTAACAGCTGGAATGATTGATTAAAGGTCATGGCAACTGTATAACTTAATTTCTTATATAATTGTGTTCAGTTTTCTGCAGATTGTTTGGATTTGTGAATTAATTTTAGCTGTTGCTGAACAGTGACAGGTGCATTTATTGGTCTCTCATTTTTGTTAATATCTTCCTGTGTGAACAATTCCATTCTTTCCAGGAAAGAGAAGAGTACCCAGAGGGGACACTCCAGAATTACTATCTTCAACTAACAGGTTTTGCAGCGTATTAGCAGATCTCTCAGAAGTTTTTTATTGACCCAGACAAGACCAAAATGACAATTCATGTGTAGCTAACAAGTTACTCCTCCAGGAGCTTTCTCATGCATGTGTTTACAGAACAGAATAAAAATGGCACATAAGTTCCCAAGTGGCTTCGAGCTAAATGCTCAGATCCTATCTGAGCAGATCATCTTAGCTCTGGCTTGCTTTAATGGATTAAACAAGCCACAGGTAGACCAGCTTTCATATTACTTTTGAATCAAGATATTGATAGGCCAAAAAAGGCAAGGCTTTGGGCAGCATCTGCCTGTAGTGTTCCTTAGATGTGGAAAAATGAAATTTAGCCGTAATTCTTATTCTACGACAAAAGTCAGAGTCATTTTCAAAAAGCTCTGAGAGCGAGATCTGATGAATACCACCCACAAAAGCAGCCAGAATTTCAGAAGAATTCAGCCCAAGAGTCTGAGCCTTTTTGAAGTCTATCTGTTTATTTTAGTGCTCAGTTGGAAGCACATCTAAAAACTAGGTCTCAGTGACAGGTGCTAAGTATTTCTGAAAATATGACCCTATTAAATATGACTTGAGGCTATAAAGAGTATAAGCTAGCATAACTTGGACCTGATCTCACTACCACACCCTGGCAAGAACATAACGTCAGCTCCAGCACCCACACATCTCCCCGGTGAGAGCTCCATTCACTATATTCAGTTGTCGGTCCTGAGTCCACCTGCTAAGACATGCAGTTGTTGTGTCTGTTGGGAGCCAGGTGAGATTACCAAAATACCTCAGCATTTGAAAAGATCAGGGGATTATGCCAGCTTGAAATCTGTGAGGGACAAAGTACAGTGGAGATAAAACATGACATTTTATTTTTTGCTTCCCTTGGTACTGCTGGAGATAAAGGTATTTTCTGGACCATTGAGACATTCTCACTTGACAAACTCTTTGTTTTTAGAAAAATGCAAGGCAGTGTTGATGCCCCTGCTCCCTTCCAGGGGCAAGAGCATCTTCTGAGGCTTCTGCTCTTTCTACTGGTTTGCTATAGAGTTTATGGTGCACAGGGGAGGCAAAGAGCCCGGCCATGTGTGACCGCGGGCAATTTCCAATCCTGTACTGGGCTTCCGATTCCTATGTTTTCCTGACAAACTCTGCCACACCCCATCCTTTCAGGAGGAAAAAACAGACCTAGAATATGTGCATTGCGGAAGGGAGTGTTGTCACAGCAGTAGGCTAAGCAATCCCCCGCATGGGGGAAGATGCTCGGTAGTTATCATTTCTGTGGGCTCCCACAGCCCTTCGAGTATGAAGGTTTAGCTGTAAAATTCCAAGCCGCTTCAGCAATGCCCAAAGGTCTAATTGTTGTTAAAATCAGGAAACTGAGAGCCTGAAATTACCTAGTTCAACGAGAGCAAACAGGAATTAGAACGGTTAGTTTTCCACAGGCAGACAAAAGGACTGAAATGAAATTAGCCTTTAAAGTTTTGTCACAGACGGCAGGATAATGAGTCCTTTTCTGTTTAAATGAACTGAGTGTTCTCACAGCAAAAGTCTCATCTCAAAGCCACATCACTGCACTCGTAGTCATTATTCTCTGCTACCCACTTCTGAGATGGCTCATACATGAGGGAGAACAGAGTATCGTGACACGTATGAGAAGAGGATTTTACCTTGTGGGTTTACAACTAGCACTTGTAAAAACCTGAACTTTTGCCCTTGAAATTCTTTGTTTGTCAGTCAAATACAGATTGCATGAGGAGCATGACAAAAGCAGTCCCGTAGCCATTGTCCATGTAGCATTATCCCAGTACAGAAGGACTATCTCCAGTGAGGAGAAGGTAATTATTTTCAGGCTCACTAAGTCTTGATTTCTATAGTAGAATTGCCAAAGGGGGGGCATCGATATAGGTTATAATGGACTTGACTGCTCCTACATCCCATTTTTTACGTATGCTATTCAACAGCCGTCAGATGAGATTCTTTTGGGTTATCACGGGTAAACCAGACACTCCTCACGTGAAAATCAAATAAATCAGTCACATCATATATAGAGAATTCCACCCTTTTAAAAAAATGAAATGCTATTGTCGTGCATACTTTTCGTTACGTAGCTGTCAGAGTATGTTAGTAAAGTACCACAGTGGCTTTCACTCAGATCAGTGTAGCTGTATAGACCTATCTCACATTATACTATCTTCATATTTTAAAGCTGTATTTAATTTTTATTATTATTATTATTATTTCAAATATCAATTCCTAATACGTAGGAAGAACTGATCTGCATAAAATTAGCTTTGAATTTTTACAGTACTGCAGTTAGTTGACAAAAAGATGTGTACTTTTGCCTGCAGAGAAATACTTGTCAAAAATACACTTGTGAAAAATGTGCTTACTGGCCCAAGAATATTTTGCATATAGCAAACAAAAGACAGTGATAGCACCTAAAAACATGCCTGAAAAGAGATGGTTTGGGAACACAGAAAAACTTAAATAGAATTGTCATCACAGGATATGAGATCAGTACTGAATAACACAGAACTTTCCTAAGTGCAGAGCAATGCTTTGCCCAATATCAGTACAATTGTAATGCACAGTTTTAAGAATCATCCCAATTCAACGACAATGTCCTTTTGACTTAATCCAACTAAGCAAATGATTCCTCATTTGCAAAAATGGTAAGGATAAAATTATGCAAAAAGGTGCAGTTATATATATATCTATGAACAATCACAAGGATTAATTAGCTGTTAGCAGAGCACTCTTGTGGAGCCAGAAATATGGATGATTCACACTCAGAAAGGGAAGGTTTTAATATCCTAATATGAAGTCAAATAACCTTTTGATATGCATGTTGACAATGCTCCTTTTTCTTCAGTCGCAATGTTTTAAGTTGCACTAGTACTGCACCCTTGGCAAAAATGTTTCCTTCATTATGTAAGTGCTAAGTAGTCATACTATTATTCATTGAGATTTCCTGAATGGTTCTATTTTTCCAAGCACCTGCTTGCTTTGAAATACGCTTCTGCCTTTGTTTTGTCAATATATTCATTGCCTGTGGGTTTTCTGTGTAAGTGGAGGAAAGTTTTCATACGGCAAGCATCTGGGTGGTTTGAATGTTTTATTATCTTTCTTCAGTACTCTTACATATTTCACCTATATTCCTGCAATATTCTTCTTTCTAATTGAATCTTCAAGTCAGAAGTTTAAGTGCACTTATATAGTACTCTTTATGCATAGCATCATCTTGCTGCTGCTTGCTTTCAATTAAGATAAAAAGCCCATATTTTTGTGTTGTTGACACAGGTTCACATTTCTGGAATTGTTCATATTTTCATTTAGCATTTTGACACTCTTCTGAAACACTATCTCAAGCCTCACATCAATTCCAGAAAGAAACCAAGGCTATAAAGTAGAGATAACTTGCCCAAATTTACAGACAAAGTGAGGATCAGGTTTGAGATTAGATGACCTGGTCTCCTTCCCACCCCACTAAAGCCTGCAGATAATCTGCCATTGATTTCCTTTGGCCTTTGACCAGGCTCTGTATCATGTCTCCCTTCTCACTCTGATTTCATACTTTCATTACTGTAATCTTGCTAGGGGTTATGAACTTCACTCTTTTCTAACACTGCAGTTAGCACATGCCTGTGTTATGATAGTCTTCAACTACTAGGTTAAAAAAAATTATATATATATACACACGATCCTTGCATAGATGGAAACAACCCTGACTTAAATGGAAGCTACTACAATCACGACAGATAATGTAGGAGTGTACCTTTTGCCAGCCACTGCTAGTGAAGGTTCTTGAAGCTTTCTCTCACTTTGCTCGTAATTCTGAGGCTGATCTTGTCCCTGAGTGCCAAACTACTCTTGCAAGTAGAGAAGATATATATAACTTTTTCCCTTGTTATTATTTGACTATGGTTTTCTTGAATGTAAGTGTTATTTCAAACACTATATTATAAACTACTTCCTCAAAAATAAATCTCTGTCTGCAGTTTATGTTTGAGTAATCCATAGAAGGGATTCACTGCTCTAATTCTAACTAAGGGATGTAATGTTCTAACACTTTGGATTGAGCACATTGAGATTTCTTTGCATGTTTTTATACCCTAACTACATATTATAACTTTTAGACTAGTATTTCTACTTCTGAAGCTCACCTTTTTTTAAATGCAGTATTGTTCTGGTTTGACCTAAAGCAGAATCAGTTTTCTAACTTCAGCTAAATTTCATCTAAGTAACTTCATTTTCTGAAAGTTAACTGCATGTTTTTAAGACAGTGTTTCCTTCTATAAGTGATAACACAGGGCATTGGTGTGCAGAAAGGCCATTGCTTATACTTATTTCTATAGTAACCAAAGGCATCCTCAAGATGATAGAATGCCATAAGTCAAAAAGGTGAAAAAGTCGCACCTGCAGGGAAGGGTGGACAGGACAGGGGACCCCAAACTGACCAACAGAGTATTCCATCCCATATATGTCATACTCAGTATAAACTTGAGAGATCACGAAGGTCCTACTTTCTTCTTCGATGGCTGATGTCCAGTGAGGACCTCATCTGTCTTTTTGGCTCTGATTCTGGATCTGTGAATTCCTGAACCAAACTCCTGAGCCCAGTTCTTTCTAACTTAGATCCTGTTCCCCATGCCTGCTTTGCAGCATTTGTGGTGAAGTATAGTCATCAAGGGGTGAGGGTACAATTTTGTATATTTGTATATATTTTATTATTTTTCTCTTATTATGAAGTCTTTTCCCCTTATTTCCCTTTGCTCTTTCCCTGGGGATGAGTGGAAAGGAAACTAGGAGCCCAACTGCTCAGTTTTAGCTGCCAAAGTAGGCCAGGCTGGGGCTAAACCGTGATAAGTATTTATTTTACTTATGAATCTATCAGTCAGTTTATGAAAATCAACTTAAAATACAAGCTTTCAGTAAGCAAGCTCACCAGGAATTCAGGGGCCAAAGTTTCAATTTTGAATGATTATTCTGGCTGGAAGATTTTATACAGAGTTGAAGGAGTTGAATAGTAAGGTTAATATATGTAGAAACATATTAGGGATATTTACCCAGCCCTCTTAGCTATATAAATTACAAAACCCACTACTACAGATTTCCATGCTGGCTCCAAGAAATAGGACATTCTTTTGCAGCAGATTCCTTTGCAGAATGAATTACAGAAGCGTATTAGAAACATAACTGAATCTTTTCACTTCACAGAGATATGATCAATGTGATTTGATTCCTCTCCTCTGTCTAAAACAAGGCACTTGTATAAATTAGAGAAACTAAAAGCTTTATGTAGCCCTATCTTGGGGAATACATAGTAGTAACATTAAAACAGTTTTTTCAGAGTGGATCTTATAATTGGGAAAAGACTGTATTTGTGTGTGAAAGTGGCAGGGAGAAAAGAGTGAAATTCTGCAAACATTTGTTTCAAAGCCAGTAAACCCCCTGTGTTTTATGCTTATATTGTAACTTCTTTCAAGTTCAGATTATCACTTAGCTGTATGCTTTCACTATATTTTGAACGCTAATAGAATATTAAGGAATACTGTCATAAAAACCAGTTATTAACAACAGTAACAGGCAAAAGCAAATTTGATTCATATGATTTGCCAAACTGACATCTTTGCTGTCAGTAAATATTCATGCAGTCAAGCTTCACTTCCACCGATGTTCAAAACATTGACTTTCACCTTTGAATTCTGAGATATTCAGGAAACAAACAAAACAACACATTTAAGTTTGATTGTTATAATTTTCGTTGACATGTTTGATTACCTAAGTCACTCAATCAGAGAGAAGAAACAATACATACAACTAACATAATTAACACCAGGCTAGAAAGTGGTAAATGTTTGCAATACCACTTCATGAGTTAGTCCAGTGCAGGAAAGAGCTTGGAAGAAATTCTTAACTATCAAACAAATATGAGAAGTAGACACCACTGACTCCCTTTTGTTCACTGGTCTTTCTCTGGGTTAACAGAAATGCTGGTAGAGCTAGCCATAAAGTAGTTGATCACTCTTCTAATTCACTTCACATTTTTAAAACAACAGGGTTTCTCCAGGTTGCTTGATAAAGACTGAGCTCCCAAAGGACCCTGTGTCTCACCCCTGCAATTGGCAGAGGGTAGGAGCCACTAAAGCTGTTTGAAAAGAGGCAGCTGCTGGCCTCCCATAACCTGCCATGACCAGCTGGTCCCATTATGCAAACAAGTGTCCCTTGGCAAAGCAGTCCAATAGGCTCCAGTCTGGGTTTGTTTCAGCTGGTAGCTTTGAATGAAAAAATAAAACCATTGATGAAAGCTAAAGGTGCAGTGTATAAGTAGTTTTCACCCATCCTCTCTCCAGTGTTGGTGGGGGAAAGTTGCTTCAACCTCCCACTGGAAAAGAGAGCTATTAATTACAGGCATCAAAGGGTTGTCCCACTCCAGCCACAAAGCCCACATGGGCCACATGCTGGTATGAGGAGCAAACTATCTTTGGAGCACCATAGCTGTGACTATAGTCGCAGTGAACTGTTAATTTTCTCATGAGAAATATCTTAAAACCATTTCTCTCACCTGCGAGACTCCTAGAGAACTGCTAACAAGAAGTGCAGATGTGTTATGATCAACCTTCCCCAGACTCACCAAACTCCAGACAACTTGATATAAAGGTAATATTTCAATGGGGCAAAAATACACCCACTGATTCCCCTTCTCAGTTTCCAGCATACAAATTATGCAAATAATAAAAGTACTGGTGCCAATAAACTGTGTAGTTTGAATGGAAAACTCAGAAATATATGAAAAGAAAGACATGGTAGAGATCTGAACTCACTGACTAAGATAGTCTTTTTCCCACCTACAATAACCTTATTTTTTTAATGATATTTTAAAATTATATTTCCCTAACAATCCCTCTGCTCCACAAGTATGATTACCAGAGCTGCCCTAGAGAGTTATACAGGCAATCCCCCGTGGCTTCAACAGACCTGTTGGGAAATCCATCATCAGCATCTTTTTGTACAAAATGATTGAATTGCTACCAAGAATCAAGATGCAAATTCCTTACACAGAGTAAGATTAAGCAATAGAAGCTTTTGCCTCTTGATGCTTTGCCTCAGATCACTCCTCAGACAGTTTAATGCTGATAATGCAAAAGAAAACTCATTCTAGCATTTCACTGTTATCAACATGCATTTTTACCTCTCACTGCCCTAATCAGTGAAGGTGTTTTGTTTGCTTATGAAGCACAACAAGCAGGTGACACCGCTCATAAAAGAAAAATAGAATCAAAAGATCAAGAGATTCTTGCTGATGGAGCTTTCAGAAGCCAATGGGGCATTCTCCCCTGGCTCTCACAGGGCATCAATTCAAATTCTATTGCCACTTAAGCATCCAAAATCAGGCTGTGATTGTGCACAATAGATATGTCTAGTACTAGGTTCTCCAAAGGGTACATCTTCTTTAATTTAAAAAAAAAAACCAAACTGACTACTCTATTATGAAAATAACCAGGCATATTATAACGTACACAGCTTTTAAGCATGATAAAGTAATTTTGGCCTCTTTCGTATGAGAAAAAGTCCTCAGATCTGAAATAATGCCTTCTTAAATATATGAACCTCTTTGCTTGTTCTTCCTTCTCTTACTATTATTCATAAGTCATAATGTAACAGATGCCGTTCCCTGTAGCTCCAGACTGAGAGATGTTTTTCACTTTCACAACAATTTTTTTAATTCTGAAAATGCTGAAGCTGGCAATTTTAAATGTCCTACTTATTTTCAAAGTTGCTGAGGCTGCAAAATCAATCTCTGCAATGGTTACCTCCTTCAAATCTCTCCCATATATCAGCAAAACAGGTATACAGTCTTCTCTACATTCTGTTGAGTCTAGAATTAAGGGGCAAATTAGTCTTTCTTTATAGATTTACAGCTAAAGACTTTTTCAAGATGTTGTCAAGCAAAGCTAAACAGTATAATTCCACTGTGTGTCTATGAGAAACTACTTAATGGATTAAAATTTAAGGGATCGTTTTGGAAAATATGAACTGCTAAGTGGTACCACACCTAGAGATTATGCCACTGCTGGAGAAATATTGTAGTAAAACAAGATAGCAATAAAAAATCTCATCTATTCTGAAAATGATGCGAATCTGAAATCACAGGTGTAAGTGACTAAGGGGACACACCATTTTGTGTTTGATTCTTTGACATTTTAAAAAGAAACTGCTTGGTCTGTAAGAGAACTACCTTCCCTTTACAAATCTGACAGAGGTTCTCTGCCAAAAAAAACCCCTTTCTGTAGGTCCATTTTGCAAAACTGTGTGTGGACCAAAACAATGAAAGCAGGTAATGGCAAAATAAAGCAGAGTTTAATGGAGACTGTTGCAAGGATGTGAAATGAAACAGATGAAAACATTTTACTAGGAAACAAAGCTGCATAAAATAGCTGTGAAGGCTTTTGTTTTGTAGTAAAACACACACTTGCTGCTGACAAAATAACTTCCAAAAATACCCTCTTTCAGCCTTCAAGACATTTGGGTTTTAGCTTACAAAACCCAAAAATATCCTCTCCATTTTAAAAGTTTTCTGAGGAATCCCTCTGTATTTTTTTCTTTCCCATGGGGAAAAGTACATTTCTGCCAAGGCATAAAATATTTTATATTTCTCACATTTAATTTGCAGTGCAATGAAGAAAACAAAAAGGCAGCTTCTTTGTGAACACTTTCAAGCTCTGGCTCTCTCTGCCTCCTGTTCTTGGTGCAGGACTGGCCTCGAGGGATTTCCTGGGATATTTGGCTCTGACCTTAGTGGGTGCAAAGTTTCAAACATGGGATGAAGGTGTAGTGGGCAGGCTGGGGATGGTCAGCAGAGGAGCAACAGCTGCACAGGTCTGAAGGACCACATTCCAGCTGACTCCTTCCAGCTCTCATGCAGCCTCAAAGTAAAGTGAATGGGCTGGCATTCACTGGTGACCCTTCTCTTCAGACAGGCCTTTGACTAAAAGGTCTTTGTGGAAGATACTGGTGTCAACATCCTTGACAGCCATAGGTCCTCCACTTTGAGGAGAGAAGCACCATTTTCCTGAAGCATCCTGAAGGGAAACACCAGTCCTGCATTAAAGAGGGTAACTGTCCTCCAATCTTAGTCTTTACACAGAGCTGACAAGCCTACAGCTGATGAAGCAAAGAAATTTGTCTGTAAGTCAACCATTCTCTGATTACCTTTCCCTACATTTGTTGAAGCTTCCCTCAAAGACTCAAGAATGGAGTGGCTGTCAGGTCCTGGAGTAGCTGAGTTTCCGTCCAGGCAGTCCTTCTGTCCACCCAGCTCTACAAGCACACAGGTCAAAACAGTATCCTAGGTCTTATGCGTCCTCCAGTGCAGTCATGTTGTTCCTTCTCATTTTCCCATTATTTGGTGAGCTCACGGATTTGACAACTTTTATCCCTAAACATATGTCAGTACACAGAAAATTAACAAATACAATGTGGAAAAAATATCAGGACATTGTCATATTCAATAGGAAAAAAACGTAATCTCTCGAGTCACTTTGATGTGATTAGTATTGGCAAAAAAAAATTGTCAACAGTCGCAATTTATATGACAATTTCACTGCATTTTCAAATCAGTCTATGTTCCTCACACGTAGTTGACTTCATAGTACAATGAAAGCTGCCACACTGAAAAATTCCACTCTCATTTTACATACTGTTTCACAGTGTCCGTGGACCACTTCTGTGTTTGGCCATGAGATACTACAGAAGGTTTCCCTCTAAGAAACTCTGGCTACTGCCTCTTAGAATATTTATACTGGGCCATTAATTTCTCAAAGTTGTTTAAATTTTTGTAATTCCATAGGAAATGCAGTGCTTATATCCAGAAGCTTCTCATAAGTTAGCAGAAATGTTTTCCAGATATGTTAAGTGCCCTCCGTCTGCCTGTCTTAAAGTTACCCTCAAATTTTACTTGTGAAAATATTATTCTCCATTGTTCTCTGTGCTTCCTAATTTCATTTTCTTGCCAAGACCTGATATGTACTTCTGCAGGAAGGATATTTTAGAAATGTATTCTTTGATGACAGGAGAAAATTAGTAGTTTGTTTGCCCTGCCACAAATAGTGGGGAAGATCTTACGCTTTTTGTTCAGGCAAAGTCCTGATGACTTCAGCATGAGGTCTGATAGAGTGTAAAACTGAAGGTACCGTATTTTGGAAATCTGCCTAATCTGAGCCCTCCACAACATACTGAAAAACTCCAGTGTTGACGTTTGATGCTGTAGACTTAAACCTGCGTGATTAGCTTCACGTACATTCATACTTAATTCAGGAACCTGATTCCAAACACTTGGACAAATCTCACTATGACTTGTACACACATGTCAATATGCCTCCTGTCATGATTTAAGATCCCAATGTAAAATATTGCATTTTCACCCACAGAGGCAAACTTTGATATTTTTTAAAGATAAAAAAGTTACTTAAATTGGTTGTTATTTCAGTAGCACAGAGTATTCCCCTGTTCCTGCCAAAGAGGTCCTATCTGATTTTGGGCAGGGCACTTAGACTAAAGAGTTAATACGTGCTCACTTTTTCACGTGTTCCCCAAATACAGAATGTGTAATGTGAATTCCCAGGGCCAGATTTGCATGCATAGCTGCAGCTGCATATTAGACCCATGACTTGAACTCACTCATTTCAATAAAACCATCCACTTAAAAAAATCAGGCCCTGGGTATTTTAAGCAGGTTACAAAAACGGCTGTTGAGTGCTGTTGAGATTTACCCTTTTAGTATGACTGACCTACTGCATCAGCCAAGAATCTGAGCTCCTAGGCCATCAACAGATGCTTGTTAACAAAAAAATCCTTTATTATATACCCTGTAAAACATATTTGAGTAGCGTGTTCAGAGCTTTAACAATCTGCTTTAATTGCACGAGCACCTATAATTATTTTTAAAAGATTTCTTTTTAAATAATTGACTCGAATACATGCAAACTGATGAAAATCCTGTCAAAACAAATTTTCACACTCAGATTACTAACACCTGAAGCAATAGTTCCTTAGAGGAATGGTGACCTTATAAATTAATTCCAGTGACGCAAATGGTATCATTATGCCTACTGCTAGGACTAGGTTACATCATTTTCTCAGCAAGGTCTAGGCAACATAAGTCTAATTTATTTTCTGCCTTACTGCCTGGCTGTACCTCAGTTTTGTGTTATAACAGTTCAGGTACTTTAGTGGCATGTCATCATTCATGATCAAAAAAGGTGGAAATGCTAAGTTTGAAATGGCTTGATCAAATACAGATTCACCTTTTGAATTTAGCTCTACACAGTAGCAAAGCAAAAGAAGTAATGTACTTCCCAGACACAAGCTTGTGTACAATGTGAGAATGCCTGTCAGTACCAGAGAAGCAAATATAAGAGCCCTTTAATTCTCTGAGACAGCCATTACAAAGTTAGGGAACACATTGTAAAACTAAACTGAGAATGCTTGAAAGTGGAAATGATCTTCAGGTGTAGTTCTAACCTTAGCTCTCTTCCACAGCAATACCAGGCTTTCAGTTCTCCCCTCTGTGAACCTTTTTATCCGTTACACAAAATCTGCTAGGAGCATTCTCTATGATCTTTAGAAGTAAAGCAGAGGATTCAAAGGCTGTGGCAATACAGGAATGAGATTGGATTTTTCCCATATCGAGCAATTCCGAATTCTCTGTGGGCAGCTATGAAAAACCTGTTGCTCAAAACCAGTGGTAGACAACAAAGATTATCCCCTCCTGGATGATTGCAGCACCAAGAAATATCTCAAGAAACAAACCCAGTAAACACCATATAAAACTGGCCCAGGAAGGAAGGAAGGTACTGTGAACGTGACTCCCAGAATTACAATTAAAACTTGCACAAGAAACAAAGATTTGTGAATAATTCCCTCTGAACAGTGATCTTCTGTTTTAGTGCCTGGCATATGGCATACCAGTCAGGTGTGTGCTGGTCAGCAATAGATAACGAGCAGGTGTAGAGAAAGAGAGGAGGATTTTGTAGCATGGTAAGTGAAGCAAAGTAAATAGTGATTTTTAGGGTTCTGCTTTTTCAAAATAAATACCTCTAATGATGAGGATTCTTCTACTTTCTTATCTCAAATTTTCTCCCTATGTGTTACATTATTCTTTTTAAAAAAGAAATAAAAAAAAGAAGAAGAAAAAGCAAATGGATGCCACCTTCTTCTCTAAGCATTCAATATTTCCTTTTCGAGCCATGTTGGTCAGCTGTAATTTGCCAGCCAAGTCACCCGATTTATGCTGTGCTTGTTTCCTAGCTGAATCCAGGTGTGAGTGCTCCCAGCATGAATCCTGACAGATGAGTGTAAAAAATTGCTTCCTGAGAATACCTGCACCTGTCACTGTGCAACTTGTCACAAGGTTTTCATTTACTGAACGCATTCAGGAACACTTGGTTAGGTGAATATCCACTCCAGGGAAAAATAAGGAAAGAAGGGTGAATTCAGCTGGAGGAACTTCACTTACCATCTTACCCAGTGAGCCTTTCAGCCCCAGCACATGACTTGAATTTCACCGTGAGTTTCACAGAGGAGACACTGCAAAAACGTTAAAGTCTATTTTAACACCCAGCTGTCCATAGACCTGAACCAAATGGATACCTTGCTTGACTTATCTGAAATGTGAACAAAACACCTCTCTTTGTTACTCATTGTGGACCCAATATGTGAAAGAGGAATGGTCTTTACTGAGAATTTCAGAGGTGAGGCCAAGATTGAGTTTATGATGGAAAACAAGTTTCGACCCTAGCTATGCAGACCCAGTAATACAACTGTCAGTTCAATTTTTGTCAGCGATATAAACATGGAATTGAAATAAGTGTTAGACTAGGATTTGGATGAAAGTTTTAATCAGATGAGCACCTGCACTCCAAGTCTTATTAAATCATTGAGACTGAAATTGTGTGTGAAACATTGCCATCCAGTGGCTGCTTGTACAACTTCCAACTCTACCTAAAAAACATTTGGGGAAGAGAAAATTATTAGAGATTACGGCATTCCCCCTCTTCACTTTTGTGAAACAACAGTGGTGTCTGCGTGAGCACTGCAGTTCTAAACAGATAACTCAAATACCAAAGATCTACAGCTTTTTCAAGTTGTACACATTTTAAGGAAATATTAATTTCTTATAGCAATGCATTATATTGACATTTAGGTCTCAGATTAAAAAAAAAAATCACTGCTGCATTTACAATGTATCCCTCAAAAGAGACGTTTGAACCTGAGGGGTGAAATCCCAAAGGACTGAAGTGGGTAGCCAAAAGCCATGCAGCCCAGATCCTGAAATCACAATGAAATGTCGTTTTTCTAGCTGGATGTCATAGCTCATTCCCCTTTATCCCGTCCTACCAGTCTTGTGCTTTGGGTCCCCTGGAGTTCCTTCCTTCCTGAAAGCTCTGCCATTGATTTGTTCCCTCTTATAGGGGACTGAAACTTTTGAAAGATCCACATGCTGCCCCAGTGGACTAACTCTCCTGCATTACCAAAGCACAGATAGGGCATACACAGCTAGTGACTTTCCTTCTGCCACCTTGTCACCCACACTCACTGCTTATTTGGCGGGACCACATTTGGTCTTTGTCTCTAATAAATCCTCTGTCCTTTTGTGGAGCTACTTTTTCAGATGACCAAAGGAAGTTAGAGGCACAGCTACAGAACTTCAACCATAAGCTTAATTTCTGTGGAGAACACTACCAGTTGTTAATAGAAACAACAGCAGCAGTAGGCACAGCTTTGCAAAGGAAGTGCTAATCCACAGGAAATTAGATTGAGAACAACTCTATTAGTTTTTACTATGACTCAGTTCCTTTGAGTCATGATCCACATTCGGTGGAAATTAAGAAGCTCTGGTCCTCTCCCAGGTCTATAAACCACCAGATTCTATTTTGTAATTATCACCACATTCATCTGATCTCCACCAGGCTGTGTAGGTCTCTTTTCTCATCCTTCTCAGACAGTCCTCATTGCAAGAACAGACTCTGCTTTAGTCAAACCAGAACACATTGGTATGTCTGGAATCTCATGACAATGAAGTCCTGATTCCCATTAAGGGACATTGATGCCCACAAGCACAGCCATCACCTTACCAAGCTGTAAATCAGTGTTTATAGCGTAAGATTAAAGGTTGTTCCTCAGCTCTACAGAGTTGCAGCATTTGGACTGGATGGTAGACAACCCAAAGGACACAAGTCCTTTGAGGATAAATGTTAGCTCTGTCTGTGGTATCAGGCTGGACTGTATATTGGCAGCGAGGTTAAAGGTCACATTTATTACTGAAGATAAAAGTATTAGTGCAAAAATTTATTTTGTTAAAAAACAAAAGTAACTATGGGATTGCAATACTCAGGCAAGTAAAACAAAGAAATTAAAAGCTTTGAAAATAGTCCTATACTCCCAAACCGTTTCAAGTTTTCCTTTAGGAGATCTGCCCTGGCTAGCAAAACTCAGGAGCATTCTGACACTAAATAACATGTAGCTCTGGGACTGATTCCTAAAGCATTACCCTGCCTTATAAGAATGCCTTATAGATTATTCAGCTATGCATCTAAAGTCAAATTCACCAAGCCGTAACCCATTCTGCCATAAAGAAGAGGAATCCATGAGTCTCACTGTAAATCTCCAGAACATCAGAGGATTATAGTATTTAAACAAATCATCAGAGCCTTTTTAGGTTCTCTGCTTTCTTTGCTTTGCTAATTAACTTTTATGTAACTCTTTGTATTACCTAGCTGCAACAGGGAGCTGGCACACTAATCCATCTGCAAGGTGACCCCTGTTGTTTGCTATGCAGATTGGTTTATTGATATGCTGTTGTGGACTGCAAGACATATCTGTTTCTGTCCCTTGTCTGTCATTTGTAGATACAAAGGGAGGAATGGCTGAGAGTTTAACAAGAGAGCTTGATCCTACCTTATCTCTAGACTAATCCAGGCGACAATGAGACTGGGATAACCATCCTCACTTAGACATCATGGTGATTGGCTTCGTTACTACGCCTATGATTGATCTCTGCTTTGAGAGACTTAGTCAAATCAAAGCTCTAAATAGAAACAGCTTTTGTGATTGTTAATTTTAAGGCAGGATTCGGTGCTTTTTAGCTCCTGGGCTTATCTTTGCTCTCTTCCGTTTGAATCTATATAATCAAAGTCCCTTTGGGAGCTGTGACTTACTGCTGTCAGACTCACTGCAGTTACAGAGGCCCACAGAAAAGATCAACACTTTTTCTTAAGTCCCCTGGACTTATTTTAAAGGCATCTGAAATGATGATCACTATAAATATATTTCAGTGGGATTTACTCTGCTGTGGAAAAAAAAGGCAGGTGCTAAAGTTATTAGAAGTACGTCAAGTTTGCCACTTAATACCAGCCTAGAGGTATGTTTACCAGTGATAACACCAGAAACGAGAGGAAGAAGTTCTACAGGAATTAGGATTTGTCAGGTAATTTCAGAAAGTTTGGGATGATTTTGGGAAAACCAATTTTTAGACAAGAAGGCTATATGAAAGCAGCATTTCAGCAATCAGACTCTCTAAATCCAAAATGTAGGAAACCTGTCTTGCATGAAATGGCATGTTTCAGTTTCTAGTGATATCTTTTAAAGAGTCAGTCAAAGATTATACAGTTTGTTTGCCCTGGGATCCCCAGGTGACAGCAGAAGAGTGGTCAAGTACTTCTAAAAATTCAGCTTTTGCCTGCACAGAGCCCCTGAACGCAAAGGCCTTCCTGCCATTTCCAGTTTCCACCACACCATTTAGAAAACACATCTTCGTTTCTTGTAAAACACCCTGCATGCTTTCATGCCTGCCAAAGAAACAGGAGGAATAACAGATTTGAGAGCCTATTTGTCATTACACACAAATTATTCACATACATATTATGTCCCATCAAAGCATTACTCCATATTCTTCTGTCTCCGGCTCAAAAAAAATAACATAACAAAAGAGCAAAGAAAGATGATATTAACCCAAAACCAGCTATACGCAAATTTCTAGTGGTGTTGCCTTTTCCTGCTGTGATTATTACAGCAATCTTTTGAGCAACCCAAATTTTGTAACCAGTTGTGGGGGGAGGAGGTTAAAAGCCAAAGAGATGTAAATTAATTGTCTGGAAAGTTCCTAAGTGGATTTTTGAGTGTAGATTTCCAAGAATGTGCTCTTTTAAAGAAAGAATTTTTTGCTGATTTTTGCTGAGAGCAGTGAGTGTTTCTGATTTACTGAAGTTGATACTGGCTAGCTGCCTGGTTACGGTTCCAGGCACAGAATTATTTGCCTTCCAGGCTGCCAGCATCAGGTCCTTTGGCTCATCTCTATTTACTGCAGACACAGCCCAGGAGTTATGAAAATAGATGCAGGTTTTCAAAAAGGAGTCGAAGCAGAGACAAACTGAGGAAACAATAGTTACATTTACTGGCGGTCCCAGTTTTCACAGGTTTGTACCAGGTCCTGCAAGTTCATGTCCTGATGCTGTGAAAAGAGTATACTGGGGAGAATTGCTGTGCCTTGGAGAGAAGTGTCACACAAGCAGCTCTTTGTACGTTGTGCTTATCATGGGAAATGTTCTGGTGGTTTGAAAAACATTCGTTAACTGCCTGGGACATTAAAACTTCATAACATGGAGCTATTCCTGTACACAGTGCAGTAGCCCATATTAAGACGAGGACCTGCTAACACCATGCACTGATGCAGCTTCACAATTCGAAAAGGTTTTGTGACAGAGGTAACCCTGCAGTTCTTACTGGCTTTCCTACTGTAGGCTTGGAGAGGATCTGATGACATTCAGTACACCCTCCTGATATGAAAAGGCATGCATTTATACAGCCTACTCTGAAAAATTTGGGTAGAAGACATAATATCTCCAGATAGCCTCTTCCAGAACATTACCACACTTACATCTGTTTTTCCCTGAGATTAAGCCAAAGTGCAGTTTGTTGAAACTTCATCTGCTATTTTCCTCAGTCTGTGCTGATGAGCAGAAAGAACGATTGATAACTGTCCTCTTTACAATAATCATTTAAATTTTACATGTTTGAAAGGTTATCAGCATTACCTCTCCCCTCTTTTCTGAAAGCAACAAATCCTTTTGTCTTTCATTTCTCACAGATAATGCTTTTTTAAATGCCTTTGACTATTCTCATTGCACTTTTTGGGTATGTCTTCCTTTTAATGTGTGGTGCTTTGACCTCTTCAAATGATGTCACACCAGCACTGCAAAGAGTAAATTCTGCTCAGTTTGGAGACACTCTTGCTAATATATCCCAGAGGGAGATGGATTTTCTATGCAACAATATCTCACTGACAGTTTTTTTTTCAGTTTGTGATCCAGTATAAGCCCTAGACCCCGTTCTGCAGCTCTGCTGTCTTGCCAGGCATTGGACATTTTGTGCTTCATTTCACCTTATCTTCTGCATTTACTTCTACTAAACCTCACTTTGTTGACTTTAACTCCTGGGTTTCTCCACTCAGGCTGGTTCTCCAGTTCCTACAAAGCCATCAATTACAGTTGCAAGCACTGTTTTAACCTGCAGAGATTCTGCTGGCAACCTAGTGTCCCAGCAAAGCAGGACCAGGCTGGAGTGGAGCTCTCCTAGATTAGGGTCCCTGGCTAGGTCAGGCCCCGCCTTGAGGCACGCAGAGGAGAAATAGCAGTAATGTTAGAGATGCAACACTCTGTCACTGAATTAGTTTCCTTCCATAGTACCTCTAACAGTAAAAAAAAAAACAACCAACCACAAACCCCACCTTATTTATTCTGCTGGTAATGATGTCCCTCAAGCACTTTGGTCTTCCAGATGTTAGCCTCTGTCTGCAAAAGGCTGGATCCTATTCATCCTCAGTAGGTCACAGCTGAACTGATCCCATTTAACTGGCAGCCTTCTGAAAGCAGTTCATGTGCTAATGCAAGGGAATGTCACAGTCCAGGAAAGTTTTCATAACCTGATGCACCTATCAGCTCTTCAAAGCATAACTCATTGTACTCATTCATAAAAATGGTTGCTTTTATAATATGACTTTGGTTAAGGCCTGTAGGTACCAAATTAGAATTAATGTATAATGCCTTTTAAAAGAGTATAAACCAGCAGATGCATAAATTAAAAATAATAGTGATGCCTGTATTAAGCAGATCTTTGTATTCTAGAAGAATGGAGATTCCATCAAAGAGCAACATCAAAGGAAAGACATTCTTGGACTCTGTGAGAAAACTTAAATTGAATAATATTACAGTAATAGGCAAGAATCAGCCTGTATTACTCTTCCAGTGGTGCAGTGATGCTGCTTAATAAAATGCCTGCATAGATACCATGTCATAGCAGATTTTGGCATTTCACAGTGCCAAAAGGAATGTTCTCTTTCTCCATCTCATAGCAAAATAAGATACTACTTCCTTAGGTATTTGTTACATTTGAATCATGCTCACTCAAGGCCAAAAAGAAGCCTTTTTTCCTGTTCTGACTTGCCCCGACCTCCTTGTATTGTCTTTAATAATAGCTACCTTCAGGCATGTCCTGTACATGTACTTGAACCGATCGTGTTTGACCAAGAGGGTAAAGTATGCATTTTATGAAGACAATTTATAAATAAAAAGTTATGCATGTTTCCTTTCACTTACAAAATGTGCCACATTCAGTCTTTTTTTAACCATGTTACAGTGCCTAAGATCCTACAACTGAAAAACTATCCAGAACTGCATTTTACTTTATCACAGGGACCATCCTTGATATAAGCAGGGGATTTCCAATACTATCTCTGTTCCTCATGACTTCCTTTCATTCACTGTTTAGGATAGACAGTAAAGTATCCACAGATAATGCTGTTCTACTTTTAATTTTCTATAGCATGCTTTGGAGTCTGACTCTTGTTTGGATCACAGACTGAATTCTTTGCAGCTGATTGATGGTAACTGAAATTCCAGTGCAGCCAAAGGAGAACACCTACTTTTGCACCAGCCAGGGGCTGGATATGCCCCATGAGACAAGGACTCAGACACTTCTTGATATGCATGCTCTGCACACACACCATCACTGCTTCTGGTTAGAATGTGTATTAAGAATGATGTGAATTTTATTTTATGGATCAATCATTATTAAAAATAATTACACAGCATTAGGCAGTAGCCACTTTCAAAAATGTCATTATCACAACTGCTGTATTCATGTAAAAAGGAACACTAAAGTGATTCATTTACATTATGGGAGAATAGACTGCACGCTCTGATTTCAAAAATCAATTCTTTTATACAGAGAAATAAAACAAATGTATTAAAGTGCAGTGGCTTGTTACAAAGCGGTCTCAGATAGTTCTGTTAACACATCATTGACACCACCAAAGGATGAGAGGAACGTGGTCAGTGTCACTCCAGCCATCAGTGCCTCTGCAGGCAGGACTCTGGGATCAGCGGTGTGGCAAACATTTTCCAAAAAATTACTGTGCAGGTTCAAATATACTAAAGGACTCTGATTCGCAATATGTAGGGAATTTGATTCTCACAGATCTCTGTCCCTAACTTTCAGGGAGATTCTTGTCCACAGGGGAGGCAACAGAAACAGCTGTGTGCTGGCTCTCAGCCACTGCGCTTCAGAATCTGGTATAGCAGCTTACACTATTCCTATCATTTTACTAAAACTGTGCAAACTGATGTATTAGCCTACGAACTGTGTCAGCTGGGAAGCCATCACATATCCCGAGCTAAACTGCGTCCACTCATGCCCTGGGTGCAGCAGCTCCCATGTCAGATGGGCAAGGCCAATAAGCCCCAGGCAACGATTCTGAAACAACTGCAGCAACTACACCTGCCATGGCATTGATATCGCTCTATGCTTTAGACTCTTGTGCTATTAAGGTGGTAAGGAGTGGCAAAGGCTACAGGATGGATGTAACAGAAGTCAGATTAAAGGTCAGCTCAATCAGTGTAGTTATTTCCCTACTTGTGGGCAGTTAGCAGTATAGTATAAAACACCGTTTTTCCTGTGAAAGCACATAGACTTGAACTACATGCAACTGTACGCTGCAGACAGCTGCAGACATTTGAATGCTGTCTAGTTTTGATTCAAAGGCCAAATACGTTATAAAATACACAGATTCTGTTACGCAATACTTGCGACAGAATTGTCAAATTTCATGCATTCCTTTTAGTGCAAATGTGCAAGACGTAAAGAAAGCCATTCCTGAACTTAGTGGGATAGTGGATGTACCTAAAGACATATCTGGGCCACGACTGTGCAAAATAAGTCTATTTTCTGTTGCAAATGTGATTAGATATGTGTTAGACGTGGATATGGGTAGATATGCTCTGTATGTTAATAAGCTGGGAAATAACAGACTATCAGAGTAACTACTGTTCTCTGTGGCTGGAAGAATTTTTATTTCATTGTAGCTTCGTCTGTTTTCACATTTGCTTTTCTAACACCTATGTTTTGTCCTTCTCGCCTTAGCAAAAGATCGCTGGTCGATTATTCCTATTTTGTCTAATAATAAAATATACAACATCTCAGAGGGAAGAAATGTATACAACCTGCTTTAGAAGCAAACTGTGCAGTCTGACACAAAATGGTTTAAAACACAGGCACTGGAAAAAGACACTAAAAACAGTCTTGGAATTTAAATTGTTTCTGATCATGCAGAAAAACATGTGGCTTTGGGGAGCCTACTGAATGATAAACATAAAGGACTAGCACTGAAATAAGGCCAAAGGGCTTGTTAGCTGGATAGTCTTTCCACTTGCAAAATGCAAAGGTATTATAATTTTAAAAATCCAACTCAAAACTTAAATTCAAAGATCAAAGACAAAACAAGAAAATGTTACATTTCAGTGTCATTTGAGGATTTCTAACAGTGGAAAACAGGTATAATGCAAAAAGAATTGAAACAGGAAATAGAAGAAAACGCAGTCATAAAACAAAATTGCCCATGTTCCTGTATGCATACCAGTATCAGAAGCAAATCTTGTTTGTCTCCCTTAAGCTAGTTCTATTTAATAAAACTGGATCCTGGATAGAAGTAGGCTGAGCAGAAATTTTCTTTTCATTGGTATTCTCATGCATATTTTCCCAGATAGATTAATAATAGCTCCTACTTCTTCAGCAGCTGAGCTACATCTGTACAGAATTCTAAAGAAATGTTCAAGTTATTTTAAGCTGCAAGGATGAAGATTTCAAGGTGGTCTCTTAGGCAGCAGCAATCTCCATCAGAAGACTGGCTTACAATTTCTGTCCATTATTCTCAGCTGCACAATGCAGCAGGAGCCGAACATGCTGCTAAGAGTACATCTTGTCAGCAAAATTCATGGCCCCTAGGTATATTATCGGTGTTACTGTAATGGCTTCTGCCCTATTGTGGTGATGCCAGTAGCCTCAGGACCTCGTTGTGTTAGGTGTTGTATGAGAATACGAAAATTAGATGGTCAGGTGTTTACATCATGTTAATAAAGGCAGGGGCACAGGGGACCGCAAGGAAATGCTTAGATGGTAGTATTTACTGAAATAAAAGGTGTGCACAGGACAGTGGATGCCTGCCTTAAGACAGGTTTGTGGGTAAGAAGTTTAAACAAGATGCTTCGGGACAACAAATGACCTAAGGTAACATCATCCCAACCGATTTACCTCTTGTACAGCGAGCCCATATTTCAAAATAAATGTTTGATTGCAGCGATTAAAACAGTCAAGTGTGCATCAGCTTACTCCCATTTGGGCACTGGAACAGGCTGCCCAGGGAGGTGGGTGAGTCACCATCCCTGGAGGTATTTAAAAGATGGGTGGATGAGGTGCTCAGGGACATGGTTTAGTGGTTGATAGGAATGTTTGGACTTGATGATCCTGGAGGTCTTTTCCAACCTAGTGATTCTGTGATTCATATACAGAATTAAATTGAGATAAAACACAAGGCACTACATTTTTTCAGTGCTTGATTGTGTTAGATCTGTAAAAAGCAGACTTTATCAAGTTCAGTCAGCATGCCCTTCACGTAGGTGGCTGAGCTCACCTTTCTACCCTAAAGTGTCAAAATGAGGCAGTCGATTGTTCTTTATATTTTAGACATAGATACAAAATGCATAAAAATCAGCCTCATTGTGGTAGACTTCATACAAACACAATGTAGATACTCCTTGACCCAAAAGGGCATATGACAAATGGGGAAAAGGTGTACACACAGGTAAGTGCAGATTCAGCTTACAACTTTTAAAAGTTGTAAGAGCAGGGTTTTCTATTACCTACTACCAAAAAACCCAGCACGCTTTTCACTGCTATCCCTCAATTTTGCTCTTTTCCTCCATCCTTCTGTAGCCATAAATAAAACTGACAGGCACCTGTGTTTCCCCAGATTCTCCTTTTCCCTCTGGACATGTTTGTCCAGTGGATTTTGAGGATTTGCTGTATTTGTCTGGGATTTTCATGTGTCTGTGTAGATAGAATTGGTGACACAGTGTTGCACATAGTCCAAAAGGAAAGCTGCGAGTAGAGATCTTGGTGATTTCCCATAGTACGTTTGTACCGTGGCAGTCCCTGTGCAATGACCATGCAGCATATGTTCAGCGTGTCTGACATAAGTAGCAACACCACCTGCTACTCTTTCTGCAGAGGACATCCCAGGCCGACACATGACAGTCCCATTCCTGATAAATTATCACTTTTTTTCTTCCTGTTCCCGACACTGCTAAGTGCCCAGCGCAGGTCAGTGTGAGGACAGCAGGATGAGCGCAGAAGACCGATAACACTGTTGACTCCAGTCCCGCTTTGCAGCCAGGCAGCCCAGAGCCCAGATGCTCAGACCTCCTCGGGCACACTACAGTACAGCACTCCTTGGCTAGGCCACCAAATGGCACCACAGCCCACTGGCTTCCTGCCCCCAGTTGCTCCTATGGCACATGTTTGGCCTGGATCTTGTCCAGCTCGATGTCCTGCAAGGCTGACATGGAAGAAGGCTTGTGGGACATGATTCTGCCCCTCTGAGGGAGGTGATTCTGCCCCTCTAGGGAGGTGATTCTGTCCCTCTATTCCTCTCTCGTGAGACCTCATCTGGAGTATTGTGTCCAGTTCTGGGATCCTCAAAATAAGAAGGATATGGAACTGTTGGAACTGGTCCAGAGGAGGGCTACAAAGATGATCAGAGCACCTCCCGTACAAGGACAGGCTGAAAGAGTTGGGGTTGTTCAGCCTGGAGAAGGTTCCAAGGAGACCTTATAGAGACTTTCCAGTACCTGAAGGGGCTACAAGAAAGCTGGGGAGGGACTGTTTACAAGGGCTAGGAGCAATGGATATAAGCTGGAGAAGGGCAGATTCAGACTAGACAGAAGGAAGAATTTCTTCACCATGAGGGTGAAGGCACAGGTTGCCGCGGGAAGCTGTGGCTGCCCCATCCCTGGAGGTGTTCAAGGCCAGGTTGGATGGGGCCTTGGGCAGCCTGGTCTGGTGGGAGGTGTCCCTGCCCATGGCAGGGGGGCTGGAACTAGATGATCCTAAAGGTCCCTTCCAACCCAAACTATTCTACGACTCTATGATTCCATGACCAGGCTGCAGGACCCGCTTTCAGTTCACAGTCATAATCCCACTAAACAGACGATCATTAATGAACACTAAGAGCATCCAGCTTTGGTGGCTTTGTTCCTCTCCCCTGCTTCGCCTGCATTTGCAAGACAGGTTTTTATCCCCATGTCCTGGTGGGAGCTGCAGGCCTATCTGTGTCCCCACTGGCACAAAATCCACCCCCACGGAACACTTCTGTTCTGGCTGTGGCTCCCAGCTGTACGTTACGGAGAGACTAAATCCCTGCTGATGATTTTTCAGAAGCCCCCGATGCCCACAGCTCCCTGACCTCAGCTGGGAACGCGGATTCCCAGCTCGCTTCCCCGACAGCGTCGCTTCGCCAAACGGGGTGGCAGGGGGATGCTCCTCTCTAAGCACATTTGGGGGTTCAAAATAGCCAGGAGGAGGCTGAGGGCCGCCAGCCTGCTGGGAGCGGGGAGATCTCCAGGCTGACCGCAAGATGTCCTCCCTACCCCAACACAAGCCCAGCAGATCCGCACCACAAACCCACAAACGCGGCTTTCATGCAAAGGCGGGGGAGCTCTCAGGCTTAGGGATAAGCTAACTCTTCAGTTTAAGAGCTGTGGTGGGTTTTTTTCCGCCCTTTGTGGTCTTATTTGGGGTTTCATACGCTGAAAATATGGGCAAGCTCTGGCTGATGGGTCACAGCCCCAACTGGGAGGGCGGCGCGATCCCTGCAGGGCCCCAGGTGCTGTCGGACTGCAGCATGGCTTTGAACCACTGACTGGATAAAAGACAGACTTTATACTAAAAATAATAGACAGAGAGCATATACTCTGTGTTTGTAGTACTAGCATTTTGGCAGAATGTTAATCGTGTTATTAGTTAACTCTGATTCCCGATCGTAGACAAATTTCACCAATAAAGCTGGTAGGCACCATGCTTGCCATTTCTATTCCTGCTCCTCTACACCAATCGATGGTACTGGCCCTATCCAGAGAGCCAAAAATTTCAGTATAATACCAAAGCTCTGCAAAGCTTTGCAAAAATGCTCTGCAAAAATCCCTGGCTCTGCAAAGGGATCTGAACAGGCTGGACCGCTGGGCTGAGTCCAGTGGCATGAGGTTTAACAAGGCCAAGTGCCGGGTCCTGCACTTGGGGCACAACAACCCTGTGCAGTGCTACAGACTAGGAGAAGTCTGTCTAGAAAGCTGCCTGGAGGAGAGGGACCTGGGGGTGTTGGTTGACAGCAACTGAACATGAGCCAGCAGTGTGCCCAGGTGGCCAAGAAGGCCAATGGCATCTTGGCTTGGATCAGAAACGGCGTGACCAGCAGGTCCAGGGAGGTTATTCTCCCTCTGTACTCGGCACTGGTGAGACCGCTCCTCGTGTCCTGTGTTCAGTTCTGGGCCCCTCACCACAAGAAGGATGTTGAGGCTCTGGAGCGAGTCCAGAGAAGAGCAACAAAGCTGGTGAGGGGGCCAGAGAGCAGGTCTTATGAGGAGCGGCTGAGAGAGCTGGGGTTGTTTAGCCTGGAGAAGAGGAGGCTGAGGGGAGACCTCATTGCTCTCTACAACTACCTGAAAGGAGGTTGTAGAGAGGAGGGTGCTGGCCTCTTCTCCCAGGTGACAGGGAACAGGACAAGAGGGAATGGCCTCAAGCTCCGCCAGGGGAGATTTAGGCTGGACATTAGGAAAAAATTTTTCACAGAAAGGGTCATTGGGCACTGGAACAGGCTGCCCAGGGAGGTGGTTGATTCACCTTCCCTGGAGGTGTTTAAGGCACGGGTGGATGAGGTGCCGAGGGGCATGGTTTAGTGTTTGATAGGAATGGTTGGACTCGATGATCTGGTGGGTCTCTTCCAACCTGGTTATTCTATGATTCTATGAAAGATAACGTGGGTGATATCACAACCACCACGTAAGGGTGACAAGAAAAGTAATGAGCACACGCTGACAGTCATTGTCAATGTGGGTCTCCATCTGTTTCAAATTCCTGTTTTAAGTTATCTCTGCTTGGCTTTTGCACACAGCAACTGGACTGCTCTGTCCCCGCAGGGAGACAGAAGTAGGTAGAGGAAAGTACATCAGTTATCTTTGGATATGGTCCAGCAAGTCCAAGCTCAAAATGGATGACATCCACTGACTGTGAACTGATGAATTTTATGCATTCAAACAAACAAACAAAAAAGTTCTGAAGTTCTGCCCAACCTTTTTAGATTATTCTCCCACAGCTATGGAAATGCTGCCATGTTAGATTTAGCTCCAGTGCAAAGTTCACATGTCATTACATGACATTTACAGCATTGGCTTTCTTTAAAAAACTTCTATACATTCAAAGATATAAATGGGAATATAGGTGATACCCTGTTTTTAACTGGGAAAGCAATATAAGGTTAGAGCAAACCAATGGCCAGCAGCCTCAGGAAAGTGAGCAGCCCCTTTCTGATACTACTTGTTCCTCTCCTGGGGTTATCCACTGCAGTCTTCCTCCTGGCATTTTATAGGAAGTGTTAAATAAGCTGAGGCCAGGTCCTCAAGCATCTTGACTATAGACACCAAGACAGCAGACTGGGCTGAACACCGTGGAGAGCACTTGTAGAGAGAGGAGGACAAGTCTGAGAGGAGGCACCTATCTGTCCTGTATCGGTCAAAGTTTCTATCTTTACTAATCAGTGCACCTAAATACTGAAAGTTTCAAGTTCTTGCAAGCACAATACTGTAGTCTAGCCAAGACTTACACGATCATGTTGCTTTAAAAGAGGCATAGGGATGCCAGGGGGAGGAAAAGATACTCATCCTAGGCGAGTCATACAAGTATTATCTTAGCAGTATAATTATAGTATTGTAATTATGTAGGCAAGTACTTAGGTTGCCTTTGTCAGTGTCCCTCTTCTTTTATATAAATCCTCACTATAAAACGCTATTCAAACCAATGCTTTATAATTTCAGAGCGTGTTGAATAGTAGGAGGTTGTGGTTTGGCTGCCAAGCAAATTAGAGAGATGAGTACTCTGCCTGGGTAAGAACAAAGGAGTCAGTTCAATAGCAGGCTTGTTCAGGGAATTGAGAGTAGTTATTTCACAGCTTCTGACCCCATATCTTTAGAGTCACTGTTCAGGGAAACAGAGCAGATTCTCTGTTTGTGCATTGTCCAAAGGCAAATAACAAAGTGAAACTGCAAGTCTAAAATGCAGCAACCCAGAGCTGGAAGGAGTGGGACAAGGTCTGTACCCTGACAATCCTGAGAATGGCATCTACTAATGCATGCACTTTATACTCCTTTCATAAAGTCATGTAAATGTAATGCGGGATTTCTATTTGTCTAGTTCACACCATGTTGCTGTTTTAGCATTTTCTTTTGGTGTCTACTGCCGTGTCTCAGAAACCTGCTTAAGGCAGGTAAGGATTTAAGAAGCCCTGTGGAGACAGCTTAGGAAGTGGGAAGCTAATGCTGTATATATACATTTGCAGATATTATTGTCTAGAGACAGGAATTTTTCTGCTGAGAAAATGGAGAAAAGCCTCTTCTCTTTCAGACTGAAAACACGAGCTGTCACGGCAAGGAAATTCTGACACTGTGGTTTGCAAAAGTCTGGATCTCTGTGTTTTTGTCTTTCCACGAAGTTCCTTCCTGTTCCCTAAGCCTTGCTAAACCAAGATTTGGGGTGGTTGGGCAGCTCAGGGCTGTACACTGAGGATTTCCTCGTTGCTATCTCCTGGCAGTCCTATGGTGGGATACTAAAAACCTGGGAAAGAGAAGCTGAGCTTACCAGGAGATACACACCTGGTTCCAGGGCTGCCTGCTCTCACCTTGCCATTGCCCCTTGCTTAGTCAAACTGGCACATTCTCAAACATGCCTCCTCAGCAGACAACTTTATTCAATTTTTGCTAAAACATCTTCCCACAAAACACTTCAGTTTTGATAAGTCAGCACTTCCAAATGAAACATAGTTCTGCCTAAAAATAAACAACTAGCTTCAGCTTTGAGAGACTTAGATTAGTTAATTGTATCGGTGAGTGCTGACTTTGAAGCTTAGATATAAACACACCCTTAATACCCAACCAAGCTCTGCTAAGAAGAAAGGATGATTTATAGAGCAATGCAGAAGCTGGCAGAGCCTGAGGCTTGAGATTAAGCCCTACCTTAATACTGGTTGATATTACTGCATCCTATGCTTCCCAGAAGGGATGATACAATACAGCAGAGAGGGCCCAGATTATGGTCGTGGTTTTTTCTGTTCATGTTAATTATCTTACAGGTTGAGGTGTTTGCACTCTGCGTATGTGAAAGCTAATGACAAAGGATCTGTTACAGTCACAAAAAAAACATCTAACATTCTGTCCAGAGTAATAAACTAGGCCAATGTTCTGTCTCGTTTCCCAAAGAATGCATTTCAGCTTGGTCCACTTCACGAATTATGTTCTAAATGCTTTTATTGCACTAATTTGACATCTAAAAGTGAACTCTAAAATTCATAGCCTCTTTGAGTAGCTTTCATGCCATATAATGTCATGTGGGAAACAGTGACAAGCTATCTGTTTTAGAAACAGTTAAAAGTTCACCTTGAAATTTTAAAGTAAATGCCATGTGGCTGCCATGTGGATGATATTCTTAACATCATGACTGGCAAGGAAGATGCATCAGGAGCAGTTGAACATCTGATCCTGATTCCTCTCGGTTTTACAAAACCCTGCACAGAACAGGGAGAAGAGTCAAAGCCACAGCAGCCCTTGGCTGACAGTATAAGAAACTGCACTAGCATCTTATTAACTCAAAAGTCATAGGTTAGGCATTTATGGTCCTATGACTTCGAACATAGGGACAGTGCTACTAGGGCAGTGGTTAGAATATAGATCCATAAACTGATGTATTTCTGAGAACTGCTCTAATCTCATAACTGCAAGTTGTGCAGCTAAGCTGACTGGCCACATGTTAGACTACTGGCATTTTCTGTTTGGATAATACGCAAAAGCCTACCCTACAAAGTGCATTCTAGTCACCTCACATTTTCAACTGTTTTTCATTTCAAAATAAATGTAATTAAAATTTAAATTTTCAATATCATATGAGTTTTTCTTAATCAAATCATATACATTATATATGTATATACATTATTCAGTGTGCATAATTTTTCATAGTCTACAAGCAGCATACCAAAATGTCCATATTGTAAAGAGCACTCCTCATGACAGGGAAGACACATCCAGCACTGGTCCACAGACTGTTACAGCAGATCCACGATGTCCCATCACCTTCTCTTCCCAGGTGAGGCTGGATTACACCGACAGCTGAATCCTTCTGTGGCCAACATCGTCTCTCCCACCATACCGATTCAGTGGCTGAGGGTTTCAGATCACCACACAAACTCACTACCAGTGCCACCCCATAACTCACCACATGACATAGCAGCAACAGAGCAACTTCACTTCAGTAGTTCATGAGCTACCCAAGGCTCAAAAATCACATTTGTACATAGACAAAGGATATGAATTATGAGAAGTTTGGGAGCTTAAACCAGTGTTAATACTCATATGAGCAATTACCCAGCTGAACACTAAGCAAAGGAAAGAGAGCGAAATTTTCCATCCCAAAGCACTCTGTAGTCCAGCCTACCCACAGAAGCTGCACTGGTCTAAAGGCTGGAGCAGTCACCTTGGTGACATCTTTTCTTTAGAAAAATCTGCGGGGAATTCAATAAGTATCTCTGTTTCCCATCATCTTCAAGTTTGTCACAAGACTGTCTGCTTCCAATCCTTGTAAGCTATGGCAAGGCAGTGTGTGCTGTGTAGGTGACACTCCTATGCCAAGGCCCTTTGGGACTACGCACTAGGCTGTCTTATCCACATTGCACATCAAAGCTACATCAATTTTTGCACCTGCTTTAATCATAAAGAACAGCCTGCCTTGAAGCAAACTTTAATTTTGTTGCTATTTTTTCTTTCTCTATTCAGAACTTTTTGCTTTTCTTTCTCCCAGCTTGCAAATCTCTCCTAACTACTGTCTGCAAGTGTAACTACTGAACAATTTAACTATCCCTCTGCAACATTTTTGAAGCTATTAAAGCATGCAGAGATTCAAAAAGAGAAGAAAATTTGGTCCAGGAAATGGGAGGACTGTTGGAATTATAGTGCCATATTTTGAAATTCTCCTTGGAGAAAACATATTGTTGAGCACAGCAAATACTCCCTCTTTATATACTTTCGCTCCTGCCAGTTAATACAATGAAGTTTAATTATTCTTATTAAACATTGCTACTTTCTTGTCCAAATTATATTAAAACTTAATTGGCAAAGCTTCTTTCCTACATATTTTTATTTATTCTATTTTTCACTTCCCCTGGGCTAGCTGAATTTAGCCATAGAGCCCCATTCCCCTAGCCTCACAAACAAATGATTCCTTTCTGCATCTTCATTTTTTTCCCTGTTATTATGCACTTCTATCCTGTTGTGTTTTTATTCCTCTCCAGCTACTGTGTAATTTTTCCTGAGCAACGGTATTACATAGGCTTATTTTTTGACATAAATGTAATAGCTCCAGAGAATTTGTACATGCCTATCTATGTTCTGAGGCTTTAATCTAGAAATGATCACTAAATTTAGAGAAAATCAGTTACACAAATCAGCCATTCATATAACTTTTTCCTTGTATCCCAAGACAGCAGTGCCATATGCAATCAATAAAGGCCAGTTATCTTTCTGATGCTCGCCGCAGGTGAATAAAAAAATGAAGAAACACACTGAGATCTCATTTTCTCCTCCTCATCATCATCCATGTCAGTAGTGAAGAACTGGTTATAATTAGAACCCTTAGATCTTCTGAATGTAACTGTTGAAGGACTTTAGAGCTTTGGAAGGAGCTGCCTGAAAGGATTTGAGAAAGAGTTGGGGAATAGTCCTTCCTCCCTGTAGCTCGTTAAGTTGCACCACTATGAAAAGAACGTATTCCACGCTGGTAAAGATCTGTATGTACCATCTGTTCTTCTCAGCCATGTGGGTCAATATTATAAATGTGACTCAGTCACACAGGGGAATGGAGAAATTCTTAAAATATGTCTGAATCCATGGGCAGCTAATGAGTTAAAGGCTTTTTCCTGAACAGAACCAAAAGTATTTATTTCAATAAAGTGTTATACTAAAAATTTAATATATAAAAAATTATTAAATGCAAAACCTTAAGACATACTTATGATAGAAAGTAGGGACCCACACTCATGTATATAGCTGATACTATTAAGTTTCCTTGTTAAAATGCTGCAATTTAGTTCAATCCAAGTTCTTTAGGTCTTTTCAGTTTACTCATCTTGATTACAAAGAGGTTTAAACCAAAGAGTGCTTGGTAATCCTTGATCAGTTATTTGCCTTCCAATAAACTTCAAGGGCTGTGCATGTTTCCCTAAGTTAAAAATCAAAATTGTTCAGTCTTGGCTCTGAGTAGAATATTACTGATCTGTCATGTCATGAGAAAGATGCTGCATGACTTCAATTCCCTCATAACCTGGATCAGATGGAAGAGTTTTGGACATTGACCACAGATCCACTGGTAAGTATTTGTAGGCTGATCATGTACTTGGATTTGTAATGGCTGGACATGGTTTGCTTTCCTTATAATATGTCTTTCTATCATTTCCATTAACATTTTCTCTTTGACAGGTACAGCATTAGCATATAGTACCCCATAACGCATTTGCAACATAATGAGGTTAATGAACACAGAAGTATTTTAGCAACTTCAGCTATTGTGCTTTCACCCTTTGATATGTAATTGCCATAATGGAGCACTTTACTATTTTGATCTTGTAAAGCATGAAGTTCCACTACAATTGTATACTAATTAGGGCTGTCTATCGCCCTTGCTTACATGAATAACAGTTTACAGCCTCCGTTCCAAAATACTTTGTCCCATGCTTTTTCTTGCTCTGGTTTCTGCTATTTACATCTCCCTTTTTCCTTTTCATAAGATTTAAAGGTAATTTACTGCAATAAAACATTTGTTTCTTCCTATACCATATCTCTCCTCTCATCCTCCCTTGAAACCTCTTCAAACAACCCAAGGAGAAGAGGGGAGAGGAATGTTTTCAGAAATAATTTTGTAAGGTCAGAGGATAAACATAGGTTGGAAAGGACTCTGAGGAGCTCTCTAGTCCAACCTCTTGATCAACCAAGAGGCAGCTACGAGATCAGATCAGGTTGCTCAGAGATATATTCAGTTAAATCTTGAAAACCTCCAAGGATGGTGACTGCACGGCCCCTCTTGGCTCCTGTCCTACTCCTTGGCTGTCTTCATGGGGAAAGTGGCTTTCCTTACATCCAATCTGCACCCCTCTTATTTCAGTTTATACCTCTTGTCTCCTAGCTTCCAACAATTCACTGCTGTGGAGATCCTAGCTGCGCCTCTTCAATTACCTCTTTGTAGGTATGGGATGGCTGCTCTGAGGTCCCTTGAACCCATCTCTTCTCCAGTCTGAATAAGTTCTATTCCTTCAGCTTCCAGTCACAGGGCAGGTGCTCCAGCCTGACTGCCAACATAGCCTTTTGTCGACTTTGCTCCAGTTTATTGATGTCTTTTGTCCTGAGGAGCCCTAAACATGCACCATCTGGGTGTGATCTAGCAAATGCTGGTAGAGGGAGATAAACACTTTCTTCAGTTTAAAAGCTGTGCTCCTGTTCACACAACTCAGGATGCTTTCTCTGATGCCAGAGCACATCACTGCCTCATGCTCAGCTTTCTGACCGCCAGTATTTTAAGGTCCTTCTGCACAGAGCTCCTCCCAGCCTGTAAGCCTCTAGCTTATATTGTTTCTAGTAGTTTGTCCTTCTCAAATGCAGGACTTTGCATTTGTCCTTGGAGAAGTTCATGAGGTTCCTGTTTGTCCATCCCTCCAGCCTGTCAGAACAGCAGCCCTGCTCTGAAGAGATCTGGTCTGTTCCACAAACTTGATGAGGATGCTGTCTCCTCTGCAACTCTATAAACACAATCTGAGGATGTAGTTGGAAAAAGAGTACAGAAGGGTACTGCTGGGAAAGGTGTGAAGAAAACCCATGGGACTAAAAAAAGATTTTTTATTTTGGAGATATCTAATTGTTACCTCTGGGACTCCTAATGGTTACATGTACAAGGGGGCATGGCAGGATGATGCAACTGCTTTTCTGAGGATTGACATTATTTTGCTACATTTTTCTGCAGATTTATACCATTATAAGTAGGTGGAGTCATGCACCAGTAACTGTTTTGTCTCCAGAAATCACTAAAATCACTTGAAGAGACACTGAGCACATTGTTCTTAAGGAAACAACCAGGCCTTTGTATTTTCTGATCACTTCAGTCTTGAGATGTTTATTTTAGCATCATGGAATTACACTTCAACCTTGTAGTGACCCCTCAGGAGCTCTGACTACAAACCATTTTCAATTATTTGTGTCAATACTCTGGTTCATACAGCTCTTCCTTCTCATTAACCATCAGCTTAGCCTCTCCCACGTATGTCAGGAAGATGATGCAGAAGATTCAGGGAGCTGAAATTCATATTTGCAAAGAACTATCTCCCTAACGTTTTCATTTCAGAAGAATTGTGGCAATACAATTAAAAATCAATGGCTAGCAATAGAATAAATTTCACAAAATATACTTAACCCATATTTCAGTCATGGAGAACTTTCTTATGAGGGCTCAAATTGTCATGTTTTGTAACGAGAGATAACATCTTTTATTTATGCAATTCATGCAACTGAAAAAAAAACGGAGACAACATAAGCCTTTCTTTTGGTCTTAAATAGTGTTGGCAGAAGATCCCCTGTTGTTGCCTGATGGAGGCATTCATATTTAATGACGAGTTGACTGTATTTCATTCACATCTTTCACTTCTGACACTCAGGCCTCAGATCTTCTCAGTCTTTGTTTCAAGTTAATACTCTGCAATAGCACTGCTTGGGAATAATGGACTCTTACTATTATGTTCTTAAATAATTCTTTTCTTAAATCTTTTCCATGCTGTGAAAAGAATATTTTCAGTTAAAATTGAAGACCAGGAATCTACGTCAGATAATCACATGATCATTCAGATCCAGCAGTATGTGCCCAAGGCGAGTGGCTGGATAGCTTGACTAGCAGTGTCAAGGCATCATCTTGATGTCCTTGGTTCCTCTGAGCTTTATGCCATCTACCAGCCATTTACAAACCCTGTGCTAGTTTCAGCAGACGTAATGATGCTGCTTCTTTTCAGTCTTGGCGTTTTCTCCTTGGCTGAAACAGGTCTAAGAAAAACTCTCCATTTCAGATGTTTTAGCTACAGAGAGGGAAGGACGAGTTACAGAGACATGTTTATGACCTGGAACCGTATCCTTACATTGTGATAAAGCAAAGTGCCCAGCTGACAGTGTCTCCTTACCTGCTCTCCAGCTCTCATACAGCCTTCATGGCACTGATGTAGGGTACTGCTCCTACCTGTCGGTTATTGTAAATCCTGTGATAAGCCATGTCTCCTGCTGATATTGGTTTTCCCCACTTCTTTTGTAGTGCCTTTACTAAATATATCTTTACGACTCCTGAGTGCATCCTCTCCCTGTCCTACGGATGTGAAAGTGGGGTTTGGGGCAAAAAAAGAACCAGCACAACCCCAGCTTATTGGTGCCCATGGGGAGAGGCCCCTAGACAATGCCACAGCCACCCCAGGGGTGTCCCAGAGCTCCTCACCAGGCCTGATCCTGACTAATATTCGTGAGCTTATGTGCCAGCGTGGCCTCAGCCCATCCCCACAGAGTTGCCCAGTGCCTCAGGCTGGGTCTGCTCTGATGGCTCCTGGCTAGGGCAGTGGGACATGCCTGGGCTTCCAAGTCTTGTCCTGCTAACTCCCCTGCACCCACGGAGAGCCCCCTGCCCTTATGGAGCAAGGACAATATCCTGTCAAACACAGCTGCTTGTCTGTATCGCAGGGATGGCTTTTCCATGCAATCCACAAGCCTGCTGACTAGATGACTGAGTTCCTGTTCTGCACATTAAGTCTTCAGATATAAATTTCACATTTGATGAAAGTTTCAGGTTCAATGTAAGCATACATTTCCTCAACCACTGCAAACACTATGAATAACAGTAAAATATATCTACTGTCATCTTCTCATCTTAATTCTCCAAAGCCATCCCCAAACACAAAATCAACTGCTGCTGATGCCACATGCTGCTATAAATCCAACACTGCTGGTGATCAGAGTTCCACCGCACTGCTCTCCTCTGCTCTGCTGGTAAATATTGCTTTACTGTTTTCCTTGCTGTTAGCTTCCCAAGACTGGCTTCAATCCCACTAGTTGATACACTCTGTGCAAGATAGTAATGAAGGGGGAGGTGCTCAAAACTAAAAGTTCTTAAAACTGAACTGCAGAACTGTGAAATATTAGTGCGAGATTTGTCTGTTTGGTGGATCTTACCTTAGCACTTGGATGTCACTAGTAATACAGCACTACCACTTTTCTCACCTCCTGTGGCTGTATAGGCACATGCAGTTGCTTGTTGAACAGTTCCTTCTGTGGAAGCTATATTTCAAGCCTGGGGTCCTGAAGAAAAAACCCAAGGATGCAGCAGTATTGCATTGTAACCTTTATCTCCTTTGTGTCTGCATTCAAATTAGGCACCAAGAAGCAGCGGCAACTGCAGCACTTCACCTTTTCCCTGTAACATGATCAACACCCAGCATGTGCCTCATAGCATGTGCTTACATCCCTGAGCTCTCCATCACATGTTGCCTTCTGTATCCCATCGCACCTCAACATGGATTTTAACACCTTGGTTCTTCAGAAAAAAGAGAAACGGTTTATAGGACAACTTAAAGAAATGTTGTAAATGGGTTACTCTTGCAGCATGCCAGATGTCTACCCTTTTCCATATCTCCAAACCTCTCCTCCTGTAAAATGTACTCCTCCCACGAGTTCCTCGTAAATGGCAACAGCTAGGAGAAATTAACACTGTTTGCAGAACAACAAAAAAAATCCTCTCCCATTGCAGGCTGCAGAAAAGCAAAGAGTAGATTATATAAAAGGTCAAATATTTGTTGAGTATTCTGTGCAGTTCTGGAGTCCTCAGCACAGGAAGGACATGGAGCTGTTAGAGCAAGACCAGAGGAGGGCCACAAAAATGATCAGAGGGCTGGAGAACCTTCTCTATGAGAAGAGGCTGAGAGACTTCAGGTTGTTCGGCCTGGGGAAGTGAAGGTGCCATGGAGACCTTATAAGCAGCCTTCCAGTACTTAAAGGGTGCTTATAGGAAAGCTGGCGAAGGGGTTTTTATAAGGGAGTGCAGTGATAAGTGCAGGGGTAAGAGTTTTAAGCTGAAAGAGAGGAGATTTACACTGGATTTTAGAAAGAATTTTTTTACTGTGAGGCACTGGCATAGGTTGCCCTGGCAAGTTGTGGATACCCCATTCCTGCAGGTTGGATGAAGCTTTGAACAACCTCATCTAGTGGAAGGTGACACTGCCCATGGCAGTGGGGTTGGAACTAGATGGTCTTTAAGGTCTCTTCTAACCCAAACAATTCTATGATTCTATGATAGAAGTGGACAAAAAATAGCTCCCTTTCAGAAAAATCCAGGAGCCACCACTATACCAACTAGATGCATAACAGAAGAACTCCTTGTAATACAAATACTTCCAAAACCCTTTAGAGTCTTTCTTATGTTATCATCTTATGTTAACTTCTTTTCTATTCCAGTTCATCTGCATTTAGAAAGCAGAGTCATGTAATGAAATTAAATCATATCACGTCTTTAGTAGCTTGAAACCAGCCTCATCTATGAAAATGTATTTGTACGTTTATTTTTACAGTTTGCAAAGACTGTACAATGCATACGTATTTCTGAGAACAATGCTATTCAGTGACTCTTCAGTGACTCCTATTTGGCAGCTGCTGTATAAATAACACTATCACTTGCATAAAATAATCAGTCCAGCAAGCCAGTTCATATGTCCTTTGGATAAGGTCTTTGATGAATAGATCCTCTTATCCTTCATTTCCAATCTATTATTAATAATGTTCTCCATGATCATCCAGACACAAAGAATTAAGACAATAATTCAGTAAGCGAATAGTAGAGCCTTTGCTTGCCCAATGGAATAAGTCATTAAATTTCTGCTAAAAGACCATTGCTTCTGACATAATGATGATCAATTACCATACAAGCTTGGAAGATATTTATACATAGTATATTAAGTTAAAATATTCCCTTTTCTTGGGATTTGTCTTGTGGTAGCACCAAACCTATCAATTAAATTACCTAATGAAACACTTTTCAATATAAAACAATCTTCATTCCCAGTGTAACCATCTCTTTAGTAGTAAATTACCAAGAATATAAATTAAAGCTTCAGTGTACAACCACCTTCCTCTAGTCAAACTTAATGAAAGAAAAAATGGGTAGAAAATATTTCTATGTGTTGCTGCAACCATGCAAAACTTCAGGAAGCAACTTCTTGGGACAAGAGAAGGTATATGAAACAAGTAGAAATTACAATTTCCTAGTCAAACAATCTTACCTTTATCCCACCTGACTTTGGACACTGTAGGCAGCCTAGAATAACACTCCACTGGCCTTACACTGTAATTCTGACTCTTGTCTCTCTACCAACTACAAAGGGAAGGAGAGTTCACAGTGTGCTCGTTAAGTATGGCAATTAGGAACTAGGACATAAGCGATCGTGATTTGGGCACCACCATTATGCGCGCACAGACTGAGAAGATGAATGTAGGTGCAACAGCTCACTGAGCTCAGAGCTCTGACCAGCAAACTTTTGGCAATGTGCTTGGAGCACCTGTATTGTTGGACCACCCAATACAACTACCCATGCCCAGCTTTTCTTTGTACCATATCCAACCATTTAGGACTAGCCATGAAACTGCAGGTCTTGATGCGTAACTTCATGCTGTCTTCCCTTTCAGAAAGTGGCATGATGCAGGGAGAGGGCACGCTGCATAATGACTGTCTTTTGGCTGTATAATTTGAACACATAAAGGAAATATTGTGGTTTATGAGCTGCAGAAACTGTAGTTGCAGCCTTCCAAATTTCATATCCTCTTTTCATGAGTTTGGTGCTTATTTTCCTCTCTATAAACACAGCTTGCACTACCCTGTCTTTTCAAAAGCCAAGAATTCTCTTTATTACACTCATCAAAATATCAAACTAGGTAATTGTTTTACCACAGAGGAAGTTTAAATATGGAAGTAAGCAAGGCAACACCCAAATTCTGAATGTATCCTGAAACACAAAGGTATTTGAATCTGAGATATGCATCTATCCACAACATCCTTCTCCTAAATATCTCAGCTGAAGTTCTGCATCCGGTCTGCAGAACTGCAATGTTCTTCTGTCCCTCCCTAAATTGTAGGCAAACTCAGATCTATATCTAAACTTTACACACAAGCATATCTCTAGTTAAGAGAACACAGAAATTATTAACTGGCCCGGTTTTAGTACCACTGTTTTCCCACTTCCAAATACAGGGAAAATAGATTGCTACGCTCTGCAGTTTACAGAGGTAGCGTATAAGAACACATGCTGTTGTTACAGGATATCCACAATCCATTTACCTAAGAAAACTGTATGGTCTGGGTATTTCAATCTTTCATCCTGTGAAAATACAAAGTTATTCTATAAAAATGCTCAGATATTAGGAACTCTGCATAACAAGGATTTTTTTTTTTAATAAAAGTGATGACCAGAACATTGATCTTCTGATATAAATAGTCTGGCAAAGCCGCATCCCATCAACTTTGAAATCTCCTAGGGAGTTGTATCAGATGATGGGTGCTGTAAAAGTGATTCTGTACCTAGGTTTAAAGATTGACTTGACTTCCAAGTGTCCAATGCCTTGGTGCTTGTAAATTATCCTGAAATTATCCTTAATATAAACCAGATTAAGAGAGAAACAAAACTAAAAAGCTTGCTTTCAGCATTGTATTGGAGTGGAGGCCTTCTGACAAGTGTTTGCTTTCTCTCCTTTGTTTTTAAAAAATGCCTTCAGGAAAACATACACTCTAAATGTATTAATCATTATTTATTTAACAGGGGGGTTATTTATTACTAGTAATTAACTACTGTTATAAAATACTAGTAATTATTTGTTAGAAGTAAATTTTTAAGTCTCCATAGGAAGCAGAGTTGTTTTACAAATAGTTTGAAAGTGAAAATTTTACCTACTTTACCTTCTTTTGTCTCCAATTTAATAACTGTGTGTATCTAAGCATTTTAAACATGTTTTCCAGCTTCTAAATATTATCTTCACTGTTTATCCCTCTCCTTGCATTGCACAGGCCTCATTAACAATCTAGGAATGTACTGACAGTCAGGTTCTCTCATCAACACATATTGCTCTTGACAGTGCTTAGCTATAAATAGTCAGGCTCAGCTTTTAATCATATGATGTAGTTATATGAATGACTGTTCATTCTTGATGCATGGTTTCAATCATTTCTGCCTTTTAAACACAGATGAAAAATATATATATACACACATACATATACTGTCTTAAATTATTTCTTGGCTCAGAAGCCAGCTTTATTTAGAAACTGATAACTAACTTAATTTTAAAACAAAAAGGCATTGTCCAAAACTAGTAGGCTTTATAGATGTAAAGCAAACACACATTGTGGAAATGTCAAGTAAAACGCTGAAGAACACAGGACTTCCTTATATGAGGAAACAATATTTAGAAGTACTAAAATTAATATTAAATTTTTTAGAGTAACATGCTGACACACAGTATATTGTTTGTCTGATGGTGCATGTCTTACAGATTAAAGTAAGGCTCCAAGAATGTGCAGATGTGGAGTATCACATAAAGAGGCTTTAAGAATGCCAAGATATTATGCTTAAATATACTAGTAAGTGAATCAGAGAATTCTTCATTCTGTGGTAGACAAATATATGGAGAGATATGCTATGCACAGACGTACAGCTCTTACTCATGGTATTACTGGTTGTTGAATTTTCTTGTAAACCTGAAATAACCCGTCTGAAATCATTCTGAAGAGCTGACATTTCAGACTCATTAATCCACTAAGTTCATTAAAAAGTTATCTAATAAGTTTGTTAAAATTCTTTTGCTTATCAGAAGAGTATGTAGGTTCAGAAATTTGTCCGTGTCAGACCTGGCAAATATTTGATACCTTCAGCAGAATTTTGTCAGAAGTGCGAAGTATTATTGGAATTCAGAACTGAAGTCTTTTCAAAAAGCTTAGTCATCATGCCAGTTAGAAAACAATGGTTCTAAAAATATCTTTTTCATTTGCCTTTTTACTTTTCTTAAACTATATCAGAAAAGATTGCAGCCCCCTCATCTATTTGAACAGAAAAGCCTACACCATTTCTTCCAATGAGTATTTAATCTATAGAAAAACTTGAATTTTTCCCACCTTCTTCTTTTCACAGCTTCTAAATAAAAGTCTATCAGTGTATGAAACTGAGAATGTTCATACAGCAAAATCACATTGATCCCTCTCTGGTTCCGGGCAACAGTCCTTGAACTCCCAGTTATTATTAAATAAACGAAGAAGAAGGAGCATTCTTTCATTTGGGAAAAATACCCTGTTTGCTAATGAGAACTTTTGCTGCAGTGATGGTGCAACTTACATCATCTGCTTCCTCTCTGTCATTCTTGTTACACTGAGAATAGGTGACTGCAGTTACCCAACTCTAGGTGAAAGGGTTAGTTCCATATCTTGCAAAATCCCTAAAATGTGGGTCCTTCCCACATGCATAAATAGGGAAGATGACCTAACTGCTTTCCCATTTCCTGCTCCTCTTTATCATCTCTTTCTTCTCTTTTCTACATTCATTATTAATAAAAAATGGGCAAACCCAGGCACTAACTGCACATCTGGTTCAGCTCTGGCAAGAACTCCCAGGACACAAGTGGCAACAGCTGCCAAGTGCCTTAATTTCAAAATAGAAATTCTCCTGTTAAAACTTTCTGTAAGAGACTGATGGATTTTTGCTGCCAAGTGAAATAGGCCAGTCCCATAGTTAAGACACTGCTGCAACTTCTCTTCTTTCCAAACTCATGATAGCAAAATGCTATCCACAAATTCAGCTAAGAGAATGTGAGGGAGGGGAAGAGTGATGCTTTCTTCAGCCATTTTGACCCAGCTTGGTAGAATCTCGTTTTATTTTTTGTAAGATGAGTTGAATTTAAAATATTTGATTTTTTTTTTAATTTCTGCTAGTTTTAATGCAATTAACATCAAATAGTAACCTCAATTTCTGCTATCAAACTAATTTCCACTCAGTAATTTTACTGGACGATAAAGCAGAGCACCACCAGAGGGAGCCAGTGCAAAGGAAAACTTGAAAGTCTAGTTCTTTGGGAAAAAAAAGCCAAACAAACAAACCCAAAACACCAAAAACTCGCAGACAAGGATTATTGTTCTGAAGCACAGTGTTTGTGCCTTTTGAAGTAAAAATCTCCATATTCCAATCACACATAATGAGGAACAGTAATGTAAATGAAAAGAAAAAACCTTGCTTACTTTTTTTCCCCAGGAATACATGCATCATTTTGCATTGCACTATACTTTAATAACCTCTTATTTTAATTATTTATAGTCACCTTGACAATGTCTCCCTTCACATTTTGCCCTCCACCAATTCCTCAGCTTTTTTCTCACCTCTTTTAACTGATATCTCCAGAACAGCAACTGCAGGTCACCACCTCCCATCCTTAGTAGCTGTGAGAAAGACGTAAAATGTCCTGTGTTCTCTGAACCTGACTCCACCTAGCCACAGATCTGATTTTTTTTGTCTTGCTGCTTTTTCTTCAATTTTATTAGAATTAAGAGTAATTTGGTGATTGTCAGGCAATTGTATTGCAGCACAGTAGCGCTGTGCTCATAATTCAAGCAGCTGCACTCCAAGCTCATCATTCTCAACAGTTCCTCATTTGTGGTTTTGGCTGTTCAACTGACTTTAAATATTCATCTCTTGTTTCAAATTTAAAGTGCACTGTGAATCATTTCTGCATTTTTTTTAAGTTTCAGTGAGTGAGATGGTTAACCATCTATCTCATCTTGACCAGCCTCTGCTTAATATGCACATTTGCTTTTCTCTATCATGAATAACATTGGAAATGGCAATTAAATTCTGTAAGGGCTCTTTAATATTTTATTTTGTACCATCTTCTTTCTTCCATCTGCTAAATCTAAAAACCTATCCACATTCTTAATATTGCTCATCCACCCACTGAAAATTGTATAAGAAGCCAAAGAAGCCAGTCCAAGGATCCTCTCCTGGCGTGCTGAACAGGACCAGCAGTCTCCTCTAGCTTTCGGGTCACTCTTTTGCATCCCCATGACGTGAAAAGACATAGGCTATCCAACTTTTCTCAAGGAGAAAGAGTAAAACAAAAAACAGGATAGCACGGGAAGAATAATTGAAAATAAACACAAAACAGTGAGGACTGTGCAGTGGAGAAGCCAGAAGTAAGAGTAACAGTACTGTACATGGCAAGGATAAAAAACAACTACTGAAATGAGAATAAAACCTTTATTGGGTTTTTTTAGTCATGAGGACCACTTGGGGTTTCTCAAGGTTTCCCTCCACACATGGATTATGGCAATCTTCTGGGTAAGGGAAAGAGGAATGTGGTTTCTGTGCCACGTGTCCGTGTATCCTAAGGAAAGGAGAAGGGTGGAAACTATTACTCCATCATGTCTAGAAAGGGAGCTATTCTTCCATTCCCCATGTACAGCGCAATGAAGTAGTAAAGGGTGGCAGCTGGAGGTACAGGAATGTATAGTGAAGCCAGCGTTACATCAAACTGCTACTGTGCTGATAGCTTTGATTTAGTGCTTGGTTGTTAAAATAAATGAGTTGTCAACTCTGTCTTTTCCTGAGGCTATTCTTAGCACTTTGGGGTTTTTAACATTTATCATAATATTTTCCAAAACACCCATCGAGCTCTGGAGGTCTTCTCTAATGAAATTTTAGAGAAAGATTGCTAGCAGACACTGTATTCTTCATATAAGCTCCATTAACTCAGATACCACTCAGAAGATTCCAAACTGTCATTTGTTATTCTTTCTCCTTAATACCAAATGATTTTACAGACAAAATGTACCTTGATGATGCACTATGATGTTTCAATATCAACTCTCAATGGCTGCTTTTTGTCTTAGCTACAGTGCTCTCTAAACTTTGGATCTTGTGAACCACCAATACATTTTTCAGTTACGCCTATCTGCCTGCCATGCTAAAACTTGTCAAAACCTTCACAAAAGCAGCAAAACATACATAAATTTCCCTTTATACTGCTATGACATGTTCTGATAGTGTTTTCAAGGTGAGGTCAGTTTCCCTTGTGTTAACTGCTAGATAGAAAATAAACTGACTTTATACATTCTTGGCTTAGCACACTGATTTTTTTTTACCCACCAATTTTTCAGTAGTACAGCAGTACAATCTGCCATTTAGAGAACAGCAAGTGCAATTCTGGTCCAGGGCACAAGTGAGTTCTGATGACAGAGGATATAAGTTTTTTTCAACTCTTCTGCAGGATCTTCTATGTATTTCTGCTTTTACACCTTAAGCAAGCACATAATTTTGGGGTTTAATAGCACCTCCTCCCTATGCTCACTTTGGTTTACATGTCCAATTTCCCCCATTGTAATTACTTGGCCTGCACTTGTCTGTGATGTCTCTAGCTCGTGAGCATCAGGATGCATTAAAGGAATTTCTGAAGACCAGCTTTCTAAAATAAAGTTAAATTCATTGAGTATTTCATCATTCGTGATCTTGTAAAATCAATTCCTGTAAATGTCTCCCCATCCTCTTTACAGTAAAATTCATTTCTTTATGTGATGCTTCTATCTTGTAACACCTCTGGTTTGGATACCTAATTCAGTCTGTGATGCTTTTTCTTGTATTACTTTCTGCGGGGTTTGCTACCTCGTGCTTTTTTTCCCTGTCTGAACACTTTATTTGCTTTATTAGCCTTATTAGCCTCATGATTCCTTTTTTTTTTTTTGAATGATAGATGTTCATTCCCAGAAGTGACAGGATGTGAGAGTTACATAATATAATATAAATAATTATATTATATATAACATTTACTCTATAATGTATAATGCATAATGTACAATATAAACTAAGAATTATATTACGATCACGTGTCAGTATTTTGATTTTTTTTATGTTTGTGTCTAGAATTTTCCTTCTCAGGTGCTACATGATTGATCTATTTTGAAGCAAATTATTTAAAATGTCAAGATTCTAAGAAATTGTGTAGTTCAGATGAAATCAGACCAATGGTGAAATTGTTTGGATCCACTAGAGTCTTTCATCACAGCTAGAAAGTTATTATTCTTGTAGTCATGTGGTAGGCATATTCTAGTATCCAGAACTGCATTACATAGGAACTCTAATATTAGTACACAATCTATTAATTTTCGGCAGTCTCCTGATGTGTCTTTTACAGCTTTACAGCATAAAAACTCTTCTGAGATTAATTTGCATCTATACATATCGTACACCAAAAGAAGCACACAAGCTGATCAACTTTCTTCCTACCCAGTCCATCCTCTGATTTCAAAGCAGGACATCTCCCAGATTTTTGCTATTCTAAAGTTGAACCTATTCATTAAAACCAGCCAGTGCCCACTTTTCCTGGTTTGATTTTTCCAGGTTTTTATGGTATCTCTTCAGTACATTTGCTTGGCAGTCCCTTTTGAAGGGAAAAGTGATCAGAATGCAGATTGCCTCCGAGAAGTTTATTCTTATTGAGAATATCCATTGAATTTAAACCATGCTATAGGAATATAAATGGCTAGATTAAACTATTAAACTTTTCTTTCAGAGTGCCTTTCAGCTAAACAGAAAATCCAGTTCTGCATGGGCACTCCTTGTCTATTTTTTTCACAATTCTTAGGACACAAATTCTCAAGCCCCAAGATTAGTCCCACAAGTTTTTAAAAGGCTCCACTTATTAGACAGTTCATGTGATGCAACACAGAGGAAGCTGCCCAGCTGTGTGGCTGCATTTAGTACAGTATAAACTATCCTAGGCATGCTAATAGGGGAAAGCCCCTTAAATCCCTCCTCCCACTAATCCAGCAGGCACTGCCACACAATGTCACAGTCCCCTTTACCTTGAATTTCTTCAGCTCTTCACCCATTGACTTTACACAGGATGTCTGATCAATAATTCCCCTAGGTGATATAAACTGATTTTCCTAGTAACTTCTAAAACTTCATTTTAGCTTGACCAAAATACATTGGCACAGAAAGGGATCACTAAGTCAAAGAGACTGCACAATCTACTACAGACAGAAATTGTACAAGGCCAAAACTATACTTGAAAGAAGCCCTATAACTTTACGTGCCATTTGATAACTTGCATATTCTTAATGAAATGCTCATTAAATCCTGTGCTAAGAACTTCACAGGATGAAGGTACAGATGAAAAATAAGTGGGAGACAGATCATAAAGAGCAGACAGGGTGCTGGATATGTATGGATGGGCAGCAATAGAGAGTGTATAAAATCGCTATGAAGAGCAATCAGAATCAAATTTTGCAGCAGCTGTTCTGGACTGGGGCATCCTAAAGACCACATCAGTGAAGAGCTTCACTCCTCATGCACAGTTTGTGCTTTTACATTGATTTAGAAGAGCTAATTTCTGCAGGTTCAGAAGGCTCTTCCACCCCCTGCAAATACAAAATTTGTCATTGGGCTGGAATGACTCCTGCCAATTTGCAGTCTGGCAAGGAGGTGAGGGCCTGATTTGATGCTCACACAACTTCACTGTCAGCAACTGCTGGTTCTGAGGACTGTCCTCATTTCATTCAGAGTATCTGGATCATTGTGGCAACTACTGCTAGGAGGGAACTGCTGGTGCAAGGAGATGGCCTAACAATATTTCGTCCTATATTAGCACATTCCCCCTGCTGACACATTCCAGATCACTTCATAACCTGCAGAGCAAACAACACAGATGGTCTTCGGTAGCTTCTTTTATTTTTCTAATTTGGACTCCTAACATTTTTCTAATGGGATTAGAAACCCTATTGACAGACCCCTGTACAACAAATCTAAAGCCAGTGACAAGTGGTTTGCTTTTCCTAGCTTCCTTCATGTACTCTGGTTTGAAAAACCTGGAAAGTAACTCTTGTGTATCAGAGCAGTTCTCCAGAAGGCAGTAGGGGTTTTGCGGTGACACCAGGCAGGTGTCACTCAGTACTCACCTTGACTACTCTGAAGTAGATACATTTTAAAGTGTGAATATGTTTTAAGCTAACCAAAAGGTATCTGAAGAAAATAGACAAGAATCACAATATTAAACAACTTCCTATTCGTATAAGATGGTCATCAGTCCAGTTATTTAAGTGAAAAAGAAAACTTAACATATTTAATAAGGCATCATTTTCAGAGTGTGGTTCATTCAACAAGCCATTGCTATGGAGAGATGCTCTGGTAGAAGAGGCTCAATCTGCTTCAAGACACTATTACATAGCTAAATTTTAATTGGCTACTTCAAATTAAAACCAGAACCGTGACTTTGTACCACTATTACCCATGAGCATGCACTGTGTCCAAAGCACCACTTCTGGACTCTGGGATGCCACCATAGCTCTCCTGTGAGGATATTTTGCACAGCCCAGCCTCCTGCCTGGGGGACCAGGCAGTGCCTCTAAGGTAGCACTGTTGCACGTCACAGTTTGTGTCTATACACCGCTAAGGATGGTATCAGCTGTGCTGAACCTCAACATGCCAATAACAATCTATGTTACCTGTCAAGGCAAATAAATGTCAGCAGGCGACACGGGTGGACGACATCAAGTTGAGCAGAGTAACTGATACACTCGAGGGCTGTCATTCAGAGGGCCTTCGACAGGCTGGAGAAATGGGACAACACAAATACCATCAAATTCCACAAAGGCAAATGTAAAGTCCTGTGCCTTGGATAGAAGAACTCCATACAACAGCCAGGAGCTGAATGGGTAAATGGCAGCTTCTCAGAAAAGGTCCTGGAGGTCCCAGTGAACAACAAGAATGGACATGAGTGAGCACTTGTTCTTGTAGCAATGAAAGTTAAATGTATGATGGGCTGCATTAGTAACAGTACAACCATCAGATCCAGGGAGGTGATTGCTGCCCTCACCACCATTTGGCACTTGGGAAACTGCCTATGGAGAACCATGCATGGAATGGAGCACTGCAATACGAGAAAGATATCAACAAACGAGCTCAACAGAGGGCCAGCAAATGATTAGGGAGCCAGAGCATGTTAGAAACAAGGAGACACTGAAAGAGCTGAGTTTGTTCAGCCAGAAGAAGAGAAGGCTACTCGACAATCGTGTCTTCAGCTACCCAGTGGGAGGGCATAGACAAGATGGAGCCAGACTCTTCTGGAGGTGCCCAACAGAACAAGAGGCAACCGATCAAGCTGCAACATGGCAAATTCCAGGCAGATACAGGGAGAGGGGGAAATTCTTCACAGTGAGGGTGGACAACCTGTTGCACCAAAGAGGTGATGGAATGTCCTATCCATGACGATATTCAAAATGCAACAGATGGACAAATCGCAAGCTGAGCTTCAGCTAAGCAAGCTGAAGGGGAGATAACTAGCTTCCAGTCACAATGATGCACTAGATCCTAGCCTTACTCCTGCTTATGGTCATAAAGGGCCTCTTGGAGAAGGCTGTTACTCCAAGCAGCAGTTCCCTAATGACTGTTGAGCACAAAGCTGGCACAATGATGAGAAAAGCATAGAACAAGATTCTTAGGACTGGACATATGGAATAGCTGTATACAGATCCTGAAGAGAAAGCAGGCACTTCACAAACTTTGGAGCACTGACCCTGGTTCCTAACACCCATTCTGCTTTGCACGTGTCTCTGTGACAAATCAACAGAGAACGCATTTGATCTGTAACTGCAAGTCATTGCAGCCTTATAATAGTCCATCCACTCTAAAAAAAAGCACTTTTGCTGTGCTAATTCATACCTCAACATCTCTTCTTGCTCCCTTCTCAGATAGCTTCAGATCAACCATCTTCTTGGTTGCAGCTCATAAGAATGTCCTTGAAACTTGGGCTTCAGAAGTTCATATAAGCTTCACTGAGAAAACAAAGGTGGTCATTGTTTTCATCATAGCAGGACAGTTGGCTAACCATTCTTTAGGGTTGTTTAAGAGTTGCCATCACCAGCTCAGGTCACAGCAGGTATTTTTAGTAGATACGCTTGTTCTCTGTGGCAAATGAGGAATGGGAAAAGGCTGTGCAGGAGACAGCATATTGAGTAGCATTTTTGATTCAGAGTTGATCACCCTCATGGGAAGAAGCAGTGGAGAACTTATGGGGTGGCTGATGCGGTCAGAGGTAGCTGTCCCAAAAGGCAAGTGTGTGTAGAAGCACAGCAATGAGCTGAGGTATGACCAAGGACTCTCGTTATCAAACTAGCTGCTTTCTGATAAAAACACCCTTTGCAATGTACCGAGTGACTGAAAACGGTGCTTCAAAAATCTGTCATACTGTAGGCTTTCCCCATTTCTCCAGCAGGTCCCAGCCAGCTCTGCTTTTGCTCCCACTGACAAAGTGAAGAACACCAAAAAAAGTGTCTATGCAACTTGTGAGCCTGGCTCCAGTATTCTGAAGATGCTTAGTGATGCCACAAATTTGCAAGAGATGTTATGGAGCTAGCAGAAGTCCTGTACCAAGAGAAGACAACCCAAGGAGAGGTCTGTGCAGGAACCTGAGGCAAAAGCAGCGCTGAGGCAAAAAGCAGAAGCAAAGGAAGGTCTTAACTGCAGCAAGCACCCCCACTCACACAGGCTGTCACTCACCCACCTGACTGCAGCGATAAAGGAACAGGAGCGACTGAGATGGTCTAAAAAAGGTCTAAACTAGCTACGTACGTGCGATCCCACAAAACGCAAGCAAGCAATGTTTGATCCACCAAAAAGTCTCCCGGCTTAGTTTACCATTTTGAATAAAATTTGAATCTGCATAGCAAGTTTAGACCGGCCTAGCAGCACCATTTTTGATCCTGCTCTGGGATGTTTAAATCCTACCACCTGATCACAGCCCTACCAGTTCATCTCATTACGCAGCCTCTAAAGTAATTAAGTTATTACGAGACTTTAGTTCTTATTTTTCACTTCCTAGGATAAAGATTGTGTATCCGTAGCATCCACTGAGAAACACACGTACATTCAAATGCTGAAGCGAGCAGGCCAGTTTTTAGAATACTTAGTTTTTCCAGTCACCTGTTGATGTTCGGCGTTAATTCATCAACTAGCAAATTAAATATAGTTCCCTGCCTCACAGCACCGCGTAACTGCTGAGCAAGCCTCTCCAAAGCCACACGGCCAGACTGCGCGCTCCTGCCTTGTACTAGAAATCGGTTTCCATTTCCCTCCTTCCCTTTTCAGGCAGGGCCGGAGCAGGTGCTCGGGCCCCTTCCCCCCGCGCGCTGCTGACTCCAGCCCTTCTCCGGTTCCCGTGAAGAGCGGCCCCTCGCACGGCGCCCGGGGGCGGGGGCAAAGGGGGTGGCCTGTCGCGCGGGAACACCGCGCCCCGCAGCTCCTCGTTAGTATAGTGGTGAGTATCCCCGCCTGTCACGCGGGAGACCGGGGTTCGATTCCCCGACGGGGAGAGGCGCGCTCGCCCGCGCTCTTTTATTGCCCCGCCTTCCTCCCAACCGTCAGGCGGAAAAAGGGGGCGGCGCCGCTTCCGCCCCGCGGCTTTTGCGCAGCGAGGGCGGGAGGGAAAAAGGTATTGAAGGCCTCCCCGTCGGGGAATCGAACCCCGGTCTCCCGCGTGACAGGCGGGGATACTCACCACTATACTAACGAGGAACCGCCTGACAACAACGTTTTCGCGCGGCTCCTTTTAGGTAGTGCAGGCCCAGGCTGTCCCGGTGCAGAACACTAACGGGGAGTGTTTGGCAGAGGGGAGGGACGGGCGGGAGCCGGGACCCCCGAGCCTGCGCGCGGCGGCAGCACCGGGGGCTCCTCGCCGCCAGGGCTCTGCGGTGGCGGGTGAATTGAGGCGGAGAGGGGCCGGCGCGCGGGTCTGCGGGTTCGGGCGGTGCCGGGGCAGGAGGACCCCGGGTCGGGCTGGTCCCCAGCCCGCTCTGCGGCGTCCGCGGCGCGCGAGCTGTAACGCTGCGCACGCCAACACCCAGCAGGACCTCGTGGCGCAACGGTAGCGCGTCTGACTCCAGATCAGAAGGCTGCGTGTTCGAATCACGTCGGGGTCAATTGCCTTTTGTTTTGTCAGCGGCTCTTTACTGGCCTCACCTCGGCAGAAAACGAGAATAAGAGGGACGCTAAACCGCCCGCCCTCTTTTTTTTTTTTTTTTTAATTCCTTAAAGCTTAGAATCTCCGTTTTTTCTTCAGTCCGAGGCTCCTCTTTTTGCTGCAGCCCAGAGGGAAAGCTGGTATGAAAAGTACGAAACGGGGCAGTGATGGGGCAGCACGGCGGGAGAAACCCAAGGAACGTGCTCGGGAAGCATCTGCCTTTGCAGTTTCCCCTTGGGGGAAGGGCTGGGGCGAAAGGGTGCAACGAAGGGAAAGGAAACGAGGCCACTGCTGCCCCTCCCTGCGAAATGGGTGGGATGGGAGCAGCATGACTGGAGGAGCCACACACGTCTTTGTTTGTGGCGTTTGTGTGTACAGGACTTTATAATATCACACGCTGAAGCACAGAAGGCGAGAGCGTGTCGAATCATAGAATCATAGAATAACCGGGTTGGAAGAGACCCACCGGATCATCGAGTCCAACCATTCCTATCAAACACTAAACCATGCCCCTTAGCACCTCATCCACCCGTGCCTTAAACACCTCCAGGGAAGGTGACTCAACCACCTCCAATGACCCTTTCTGTGAAAAATTTTTTCCTAATGTCCAGCCTAAACCTCCCCTGGCGGAGCTTGAGGCCATTCCCTCTTGTCCTGTCCCCTGTCACCTGGGAGAAGAGGCCAGCACCCTCCTCTCCACAACCTCCTTTCAGGTAGTTGTAGAGAGCAATGAGGTCTCCCTTCAGCCTCCTCTTCTCCAGGCTAAACAACCCCAGCTCTCTCAGCAGCTCCTCATAAGACCTGCTCTCCAGCCCCCTCACCAGCTTTGTTGCTCTTCTCTGGACTCTCTCCAGAGCCTCAACATCCTTCTTGTGGTGAGGGGCCCAGAACTGAACACAGGATTCGAGGAGCGGTCTCACCAGTGCCGAGTACAGAGGGAGAATAACCTCCCTGGCCCTGCTGGTCACGCCGTTTCTGATCCAAGCCAAGATGCCATTGGCCTTCTTGGCCACCTGGGCACACTGCTGGCTCATGTTCAGTTGCTGTCAACCAACACCCCCAGGTCCCTCTCCTCCAGGCAGCTTTCTAGACAGACTTCTCCTAGTCTGTAGCACTGCACAGGGTTGTTGTGCCCCAAGTGCAGGACCCGGCATTTGGCCTTGTTAAACCTCATGCCGAAGATCTGCTTTGAAGTTTTACAAAGACAATGCGCCGTGTGGAAACACTGAGAAAAAGTCAGAAAGAGTAGCTTTAAATTTTAAATGGGATAGAGGCCAGAGAAATGCTGTGAGATCATGTTTTCAGTACAGAAGTTCACATGTGAAAGAGTGGAAGCAAAGGCAGGAGAAGCGAGTGGTCCAGGATGAGCCAAGAGCTTGGATAGATGCCGTTAGAACCCTAAAGGCAAACAAAACCCTGACAGAGAGGAATAGGGGAGCAAGGTGCAGGGAAGGCATTTCCAAAGCCAGTGGGTTTAAGCTGTGGAACAAGGGTTTTCTCAGACTGGGCATTTCCACACCCTGAGGTGCCAGAGGCAGAAAGGTGCAGGAAGTATTTTATTTTCACCTAGATGCGAGATAACAGGTCTGAAAAGTAGTACTTCAGTGATTTGGATGCACTGGAAAGTTTGATACTTAATTAACTAGGTGGTAAACAGAATAGTTTGTCAAGTATCTGAATTTGAGGGACAGGGACAAACGTACCAGAGATAACATTCTAAGATTGTAGGAATTTATTATTAGTGTTGAAAAACAGAGCAGAAAATTAAGAGAATACAGAAATCTTAGAAATGAGACTCAGCAGAGTCATCAAAATACGGGGAGGGAGGAGTTGGGGTGGAGGGTAGGATAAGAAATTTTGGGTTTATGGGCTAATATTTCTTCCACATACCCTTAAAACCTTCCAAATACAGAAATCCTGCAACTTCCTTAAGCACTCTATTCCAGTGCTTCGCTACCCCTACCATTACTAAGTGACTATGTGTGGTTTAGCTCAGATATCCCTTTTGCTGTAACCTAAACCCAGTACTCGTGCTATTGCACCGGAGAACAGATTCCCTTCCTTTTTATAGCTACGTCTTACCCATTTGAAATTCGCTATACCTCTCATAGCTGTTCTAAAGTAATAGACAGTGTTTGCTGGGCCTCCAATTATTTGTATCACTTGCCTCTGGAGCCCTTCCAAATTAATTGCATTTTTAAGTGCCCAGAACTGATCACAGTATTTCAGCTGATTCAGATTTTACGAGGTCTGAATAGAAACCGAGTGCTGCCTCACTTGCTGTGCTGACTGGACTTCCATTTATGTGGTTAGTCCTTTTTTATGCATAATCTTTTAGATGGATGCATTTTTTATTGCATGCACAATCTGTTAGATGTGTCCCTGGTCCCACAGAGTATCTTATGTCTCTGCTTTACCATCCATCAGAGAGCTGGATGAAGAAATTGTGGCAATCTGCTTGCACTCCCTGCCAAAGCAGGTGCACTGCTCTAAGCATTCCGAGTTGTTGCTAGACAGCATCGCTGACTGACACTAAGGGGTTCATCTAATGATAATATAGACAATCTATTAATAGAAATCAAAGCTTTCAGGATGTGATTTCACGCTATACCTAACTTATATGCCTAATGTAATGTGAGTGCAGGCTGTCACAACTTGATCAGTCTCACTTTGCCCTGTCCACCCCTGCCTACCCCCATTCCACTTGGATCACATCTTGCAATTGTGCAGCAGCAGCTGCTAGCTCAGCATGCGGCTCTGGCGGCTCAACTACTAGATCCAACGCGAGGAAAGTGTCAGGAGTGCATGGTCCGGGAGGGGTTAGAGAGCAGGATCAGCCCTTTCAACAACAACCACAACCACCAATGGTTCAGTGAAATATTTTTGTCAGCTGTTCTTTGGAGGGAGAGCCTTCTGTCCCCAGATCAAAATAACTGGTGATGTTTAAAGACTAAATGAAGGAATAAAATGTGCCATAGCTATGATCCTTTCAATTTTCTATCAGTGAAACAGGGATAATAATTCTCCTTTTTCTCACTGCTATTTTGTCAAGTTGGCTCCATTAATTCCGAAGCACTCAAGTAAGTTGGTGGGTGTTTCTCACCATTATTCCTACTGTACCCATGCTTCTGTGCTTTTATCCCTTTCTAACTTCTGAATACATCATTTTTTAGCCTGACTGAGGTCTTAAAACAGATTGTTTTCTTAGTAAATTGTTACTAGCTAAATATAGACAATAACTTAAATCTACATTAGGTTTAAAAGTCTTGGAGCTGATGTAGTAGATTTCATATGGTAAATATAGTTTCTGCACTGTCTCTATCCATATATGATAAAAATAGATATCAAAATAATGCTTGTTTGGAAATGATTCAGTGTGGGAAACTTCTCTGTAAACTGTCCTTTTCAGTACTTAAGTAGTAGCTGATACTTCTCCCTCATTGGTACATGCCTTTGTCAATCAGTCACCAGTAGAAAGTTGTAAAACAGTTATACTGCTCAGTTTTATACATTTCCCTCCCTGCCTGGGGACAGTCGTGCAGACCACCCAGTGCCGAGCACTCCTGTATTCACAGCAAGGGCAACCACGCACCGGTGACACACCCACAGCAGGCAGAATTCCCCTGAGGGTGCCAGTGAGAGTGCCGTCCCTCGGTAAAACTACATCCACTGGCAAATTCAGCAGATGTAACTTTTTTTCTACAGGAGAATTGCTCTAGAAGCAGTATGTTCCATTATAGTAAGGCATGACTTTTTCGTATCACTTTGGCCTTTCTACTTGGATTATGCTTAAAAAAGGCATTTCTGATAAGCAAGCTAGTTATTAAAAAGCCATCTAATTTTTCTAAATAAATCAAGAATGTGGAGAATAAATGAATTATTTTAGAAAATATTATCCGGTGGGTTTCTTCCAACCTGGTGATTCTATGATTCTATGAAAATATAGTTACACTGTGCCATGGTGATTAGGCAACTGTTTATTCCACTTATAGTAATGCTTTCCAGTTTCTATTGCCTTTCTCAGAGGGCATATTATTTTCATTGTAAAACTCGCTGTGCAACAAGACTGCATTAATATTTCATACATTTTTTCTTTACATTTCTTTTAACTAAGAAGATTTCCATATCAGCTCAGTCTAAGACAAGGGCATGTCTGCAGCACCACTTCCAATGCCTTTGGCAGGAATTGATTTATAGTCCTCACAATTTTATTATGTTTTATAAGGCAAATGTTACAAGTGAATGCACATTACGTCTCTGTGCTGTATTATGTGTTAAAAGTTACCCAACCCCTCCACTGAATTTAGGATATTTTTTGTAGCACAGCATAAAGTAGCCGTCTCGCTTTTACAGATGGCACTAGAAAGCAGGGGAAGTTGGGGAAACTCAAAGCTATAAATGTGAGATAATCTAGAAAGTATTCAGTGTTTTCATTGCAAAGACTGTTTGACTGAAAATCTCATTCTCAGGCTTCAGGAAAGCTAACAAATTCCAGACATATGGGAGGGTCCTGCAAAGGAAGGATTTTTGGCTTCTGCTTTCAGCATATTTCACATTTTTTGGCATGCTTAGGGCAGGTTTTCAACCACTGATAATGGCCACAGTCCCATATAATTTGCACTTTTTTCCCTAAAAGTTCTTTTTGTCACCATTTATACCAACAAGAGGTAAAATGTGACTACCTGTTTCTCAGGTGGAGGCAGGTATTCTGGTCTTTGAAAACCAGAACTTGCTGTTAAGGATAAACATTTAAGTACTGTAATGCTTCACAGAAGGCACTCCTATCTTTTAAGATGTAAATTGTTTGATAGGCATTGTGAATTGTCTGATAGGAACCACCTCCTGAATTTTTTTCCCTGCAAAACCAGAAAGATCTTTTGAGCTCACTCATAATGAACTCCTTCCCTTATCCCCTTTGACTGTTAGGTTAGGCTACAAAACGCAAGTTTTTTTTCCCTCAACCAAAACAGACAATAAAGGTGCAGATCTTCAGCTGCATTAAGGTCTAGTTGTGGTGCTAGTTGCAGGTTCCGGTGTTAAACATTATGTATGTGCACATTTTGGCACTTTCTTATATTATTATACTTTCCCTGTCTTTACCTTGCCAGGAGGATGCCTGTTGTTCCCAAGGAGCAACAACAAAAAGTGCAGAGCTGGGGAATAAAGGACAGTTTTGTGTCAAGATTTGGGTTTCTTTTATGGATTTGGCTTCCTGGAGGAGTCTCTTGCTCTGAAACAGGGCAACACTGAACTGTTATACAATGCCTTCTTAGCTTTTGTCACTTTGGAAGAAGCTGAAGATAAGCCAATAACACGAGTCCAATGTCCATGCAATGGAGACATGTCAATGTAACAATACAACAGAGAAAATCACTCAAAAAGAGTTAATACCTATTTCTGTAGTAGGAGAAATAACTTTCAAAACATAAACAGACTGTAAATACGAAATGTAAACAATGTCAGTCTGAGGCTGCATTTCCACAGTCATTGTATCGGACTTTCAGCAATTAGCCCAAACACGACGCTCAGTTTCTTCTGCCTTTATACGGTTTTGCCGGTATTGCCTAAAAGCAGTAAGACAAAATGTACAGATCGACATAAAGCCAGTTAACCCTTTTTTATGACCAAAGCTGCACTGTGAGTGTAACTTAGTACTGTTTTACTGCTTTATACCATATTGCTGTTGCATTTTTTGCTACCCTCAATGCATTAATACCAGACTTACCATCAATGTACTTTGAAAGGTGTAAACCAACTTCCACTCCTAAAGGTCATTTACAAGAAAAGCGAGGATCAACTATATAGCATATTCTGAACAGTAAAATGAGTTGCAAATGGCAGCTGCACTCCTTTAAGAAGCAGTGTCAGAAAACAAGCTCCAGGCCTAAAGTACAGTATTATATTTGTCTATGGGGATGGTAGATGGTGTCTGCACCAATTTTTTAGAATGCATTTCCACTGTTACCTTTGATTAACATTTCCAACACCCAGTTCCCCCTTACACTGCTTCAAAAAATTGTTTTACTTGATACAAATGAGATTGCTGGTTTTTACATTACCCGAAGAGTTGAACAATCTCTCTGCTGCTGCCTTTCTGAAGTATGTTGTATCTGTCTGCAACTGGTTTCATACCTGAATAAGATGCAAAAACTTAAAGGTGGGGAAAGGATCTATTTTCTGAGAGGCTTCTCAAGGTGGAACATACTATCTATGCTTTAGATTACTACCATCAAATTTGGAGAGGAACTCAATTTCCTTTAAGCATTTCCAAAACACCTGTCATGTGATCCCCATGTGCCAGGGAAAACTTTAGAAATACACAGAACCCTGTAATTTGTTCTGTTCGGTCTTACAAGTGGTAGTCAGTCCATATTGGTATACGAATATTTTCTTTGTATACATATGCTGTCAATGAAAGGAAGACATTTCCACCCACATTCAGCCTCATTGTATAACAAACCAAACTAGTAAAGTTTGTGCAATATCAAGAACGAAATAGTTTCAGATAGAAGTTATAATGAACTGCAGATGGTGGCCATCTCATATCACTACTTGCACTACAAGGTAAGTTAAATTCCCCAAGCTAAGCTTCTCCCTTGTATTAATTCCTTTGTCACACCTTGTATTAATTCCTTTGTCACACCTTGTATTAATTCCTTTATCACACCACACCAGTTCGTCTGTTGGAAGCTTCAGGCTTCTTGTGGGTGAGTCCTTGATTTGCCTGGAAATTACCTTCCACAAAAAATAACCCACAGCACCTTCATCTAGTTGGTGCTGTGGTAAGCGCTAGCTAAACAGGAATGACAGGCACCACATTTAGTGATGGAGCAAATCAAAACGGAGGGAATCCTTTTCCTCAGCAGCAATCTAAAAGTGGTTTTGGAACAAAGAGAAGTGGGTGCTAGTACCAACAGTCCTGTTTCATGTCTATGACTGACAAGCAAACTAACATATTCATGTCACTCATCTCTGATAGTGCAATACGGTTCTCAAAGGCATAGGATTTATAGTCAGATTGATACCAAAAATGCCAGCAAATAAAAACTCTCTGAGACTCACTTTGGAGTTTTATAAAGCAAGCATCCTTTATCAGGCCTGGGCAACATGCGGGGATGATCTCCATCAATCATGTCCAAGGAGACAAAGGCTAGTTGCAGAATATATTTCCCATTTACATGCACAGGTATAAATTTTCCCAGAAATCTTATGCATATTCTATTACTTTCCAAGGTCTAATTTTAATGTTATGAAACTTTACAACAGTCAAAACCCTTGCTAAACTTGAGCTGACTCCCGCTCTCTGCTTGACCTTGCCTTTCAGATTAGTAAGGATTCCAAACAGAGGTGATTACAGAAGAAGAGACAACTGTTTAGCACAAATCGTTCCTCACATCATATATTATCATTTTCAAAGAACGGACAGTACCTGGAAAACACCATTTAAAGGAAAACATGCTATCAGAGAAACAAAACATGCTATCAGAGGGACATTCTGTTTAACTTTCAAAAACAACTGCTTAGACAAAACTTAGCTGTACTTTAGCTTAGATCAAATTATTCCACTTCAAAATATTCCATATATTGTATCAAGATCTGTACATTAAACTGTTCCCATCATAAAACACAGAAAAATCTATAGCGTTGCACGTTCCCAGCAAGCAGTGTGTAAACACAGAACTATTTCACTCGCTTGTTTAAAGATCGTGTAGTCTTAAACTCAGCCCTACTTCCCCAGCAGGGACACCCTTGTGCAAGTTTTGTAGGCAGCTCAACCAAACAACTGCACGCCCTTTGAATTTTGCATGATCGTGCAAGCAACTCATTTATGTTTTTAACAAATAAAGGTGCCACAACAGCAGCGGTGACACTGACAAATTGGCTACTAGTTTCCAGGTGGTTTTTTTCTTGAGCCTGACAATGTTATCATGTGAAGTTTAGTGCTTGGCTGGTAATAGCAGCAGTTCAGTGACCTTGGGAGAAACCCTCCCACTAGGGTATTTGTAGAAGAGCCTAACGCAAGCTCTGCGAGCTGATCGTGCCAGGGGAGCTGGTACCCAGGGAGCAGCAGAGGGGCCAGAGCTGGTGGCTGATGTCCTAGAATTATACAATAGTTGGGGATGGAAGGGACCTTTAAAGATCATCCAGTCCAAACTCCTGCAATGGGCAGGGACACGTCCCGCTAGATCAGGCTGCCCAAGGCCCCATCCAACCTGACCTCGAACACCTCCAGGGATGGGGCAGCCACAGCTTCCCTGGGCAACCTGGGCCAGCGCCTCATCACCCTCATGGTGAGGAAATTTTTCCTTATGTCTAGTCTGAATCTGCCCCTCTCCTGTTTATACCCATTCCCCCTCATCCTATCTCCACAAGCCTTTGTAAACAGTCCCTCCCCAGCTTTCCTGTAGCCCCTTCAGGCACTGGAAGGTCGCTATAAGGTCTCCTTGGAGCCTTCTTTTTTTCCAGCCTGAACAACCCCAACTCCCTCAGCCTGTCCTCATACGGGAGGTGCTCCAGCCCTCGGATCACCCTCGCAGCCTCCTCTGGACCCGCTCCCACAGCTCCCTATCCTTCTCGTGCTGGGGGGATACTGGAACTCGACACGACGCCGCTGAGGCTGGGGCTGGGGCTGAGGCTGGGGCTGGGGCTTAGCCCCAGCCCCAGCCCCAGCCCCAGCCCCAGCCCCAGCCTCAGCCTCAGCCTCAGCCTGAGGCGCGCTCTCAGGGCGCCGCCCCCCGCCCCGCCCGCCTCTCCCGCCCGAGCCGAATTTAAACTGCGTTTGTGCGCCCCGCGCAAGGCACTAACGGCAGCGGGTCCCGCGCGCCGCTCCCGGCCCCGCCCGGCGACCAATCGCCGCGCCGCTTCGTGCCCGCCCCGGCCAATCCCCGCGCCGCTTGTTGCGGGCTGGGCGAAGCGCTCGGTGCGCGCCTGGCTGCCGCGGAGCCCAGCTCGGGGCAGCCGAGCTCTCCTCCTCCTTTCTCCGCCTTCTCCTCCTCCTTCTTTCCCCCCCGCCCCGCGCCGCGCTTTGTTGGGGCCGAAGCGGGCGGCGGGCGGCGGCGATGCCCGAGTTCCTGTCGGACCCGTCGGTGCTGACCAAGGAGAAGCTGAAGAGCGAGCTGATCGCCAACAATGTGAGCCTGCCGGGCGGCGAGCAGCGCAAGGACGTGTACGTGCAGCTCTACCTGCAGCACCTCACCGCCCGCAACCCGCCCGCCGCCGCGCAGCCCGATTTCTCCAGCGACGAGGAGCGAGAACCCACCCCCCTGGGCGCCCGCGGCCGCGCCGCCGCCGGCAGGGTGAGTCCCGCCGGCCGGGGGCACCGCGGCTCCCCCTGCGGGAACCGCAGCCCCGGCCCTCGCCGCGTGTGGCCGCGGAGGGGCGGGTTGAGGCTCGGCGTAAGGGGAATTGGTGAGGGGGGCGGTGGGAGCGAGGCGCTGGCACTGGTTTCCCAGGGGAGGTGCGGGTGCCCTGTCCCTGGAGGGGTTCGAGGCCAGGCTGGATGGGGCTCTTGGCAGCCCGGCCTGGTGGAAAGTGTCCCTGCCCATCGCAGCTTGGAACTAGATCATAGAATCATAGAATCGCCGGGTCTGAAAAGACCTCGTGGATCATCGAGTCCAACCGTTCCTATCTGCCACTAAGCCGTGTCCCTGAGCACCTCATCCACCTGTTTTTTAAACACCTCTAGGGACGGTGGCTCGACCACTTCCCTGAGCAGACTCTGCCATTGACCCTTTCGGTGAAAACTTTTTTTCTGATATTCACTCTGAACCTCCCCTGGTGCAGCTTGAGGCCATTCCCCCTTGTCTCCCCCTTGTCCTGACCCCTGTCACCTGGGAGAAGAGGCCAGCTCCCTCCTCTCTACAACCACCTTTCAGGTTGTTGTAGAGAGCAATAAGGTCTCCCCTCAGCCTCCTTTAGGCTAAATGCCCCCAGCTCCCTCAGCCGCTCATCATAAAATTTGTTCTCCAGCCCCTTCACCCGCTTCGTTGCTCTTGTCTGGATGATCTTTGAGGTTCCTTCCAACCCAAACTATTCTATGATTCTGCTTGAGTGTTGGAGGAATCAGGCAAGAAAAAAGTCTCTGTGAGGCTGCACCTTACTTTAGAAAGAAGGCTCCTCAGTTGTACTGAAGCAGCACTCTTCTGTGTAAATAACCTCCAGACAAAAGGATGAAGCTGTGAAGGAAAGCTTGTTTGGTTTTGTTTAATGAAGTGGACTACTCACCGTAAAGAGGGTCTGCTTAATGTAGCTGCCTCTCGTGTCTCTGATCGTGTGTTTTATAGCAAAGCACCTCTGCTGCATGTTTAGTTCGTCCAGTTACTTGCTTTCTTAGAAGTAAGTTCCTTTATCGTGTAAGGAAAGAGTGGGGGCCTGATGCCATTTGGAACTTTTCCCTTTGGGAAAACATGATTTCCTTTTCACTTCAAGCGGTCTGTAGATTTGCATATATTGAGAAAGCAGTCTTTTAATTCGCAACTCTAAGCTGCCTGGTCTCATCTGAAGACTTGTATAATTATTGCGGGCTACCAGAGTTGTAGTGTTTGTGATATTGCAAGTATTGTATCTGAAATACTGTCTTTCAAAGCTCATTTGTACAGAGAGGTCAGAGAAATATACTCCTTTGAAGGTCTTTAATACTTTAACTTAAAAAATGTCTGCCTGTAGTGTGCATAAAGTACTTTGGAGTAAAATAGGATGCGCTTGAATCTGATGTGTTTCACATTTGTAGGAGAGGGAAAACAGCTGCTGAAGTTCCTAGATATGATTTTTTTCCAGTGCTTAAGCTTAAACAATTAAAGGTGACTTTTCTGATGTTTACAGAATGGGTGGTACTCTTACACTTTTGTTAACAATGTCTGGAAGCTGCTGTGTGCTTTCTTCTAGTCTTGTGTGTTAATATCGAAGCAGTGTATTGTAACTTCCAAAATTTCATTGTGTAGTCTAGTGACAGTTGCTTGGATTTGGGTCCATTGCCTCCCTCCCCTACCTCTCTACTCTTCCCTCCTTCCCCCTCCTCCCCCTACAAAATCTTATTTTATGCGTGCTTGTTGTCTGCTTAGTACAGCTTAGATAGTTCTGAAACTGCTTGTAGCTTGAGTGGCAGTTGTCCCTGTTAATGCCTTCTGGCGTAAGGCTGCTTTTCTGGTCAACTCCTCTTCCAAAAGAGTAACACACAGGTCTGCAGAGTGACTTGCCCCAACACGACTGTAAGAGAGAGGCAGAGTGAAGGAAGTTTGATATCTAGGGGAGAGGGATTCTGGTATGGAAAGAAAGTGAAATATCTTGATAAGATTGAGAGGACAGGAGGGAAAGCGTTCATATCTCTGAAAGAGAAGAAACTAGAAATTAGGGGCAAAAGGGAGAAGCTGAATCTGGAAGACATTACAGGAAAGAGGGGGAAAGTGAAGAAATCTCATATTTCCTGTAAGTCACTTTGTGGACTCTAGAAACAAAGGTGAATTCAGCATCCTCTGTCTTTCACTCCACTGTGTAACTCCTTTGTTTTATCGTAGATATTGCTTTTATGGGTATACTTAAAAGGATCGGAAAACAATTTGCACTGGGTGCATAAGGAAATAAAAGAACTTTCTAATGTGTACTGGTGTAATAACATGGCTCTTTTCTGTTAATAGGTTGTGATCCAAGTAACAAATTTGCAATGTTTTTAGTTCTGTTTTTATGGATATTACAGGTCTTAAATTGTAGTATTGGTTTGTGTATGGGGGAGGGGGGATGATGTAAACCAGCTGTTTCGTACTTATGCAGTCAACTTAATGTTTCTAGGACACTAAAATTACTATATTGCCAAGTTGTCTTCTGTGGGGTTAGAAAATTGGGACTGCTGTATTGTGTTTCCTGTATCACTCTAAAAATTTGAATACTGTTTAACTTGAAAATTGCAAGTGTCTTCAATCCAGATGACTCAGCCAGGGCTAGTATTAACTTGTAAAAGCATTTCAAAGAACATTTACATAGGTTTGCATTTAGAGGGTTCTGTCCCACTGTGCTTTCAGCTGTTCCTTGCTTTTTGCTGTTTCTTTGGGTATAGCTTAATACTGTATAATCTTTAAAAACAAACAAACAAACAACCGAAACAAAACAAAACATACAAACCCGAACAAACAAACCAAACAAACCCCTCCCATATGAAATGGTCAAACCAAACAAATTGATTTGGTAGTGAAGACTCACTCCCACTGCTGGGGTGAATGAATGAATGCTGGATGTGCAGAGGGAGAGGTAGAAAAGGGCTGGAATTGCTCATGGAACAAAGTAATGGGTACTTATTAATAAAGAGCAATGCAAACGAGGGATGTAATCTCCTTCTCAAGTATGTGCTTATTCAGTAGTAATACCAGCGCAGCAGTTGTGAGAACCGAACGTGTGTGCCTGCCTGCTGAAATCCGAATCTTCTTGTGCGAGCAGCCCTCTGCGCTCCAGTCCTCTGAAAGTATTGGGATCACAGTCAAAAACCAGCCTGTCCTTACTTTGTGGGCACAGGCTAGCAAAGAAACACAAAATATATTGTTGAATACGGCTTTTAGTGTAAAAAACCGGATTGTAGTCAGGATACCGTGTTGGTGTGAGGGCGGGAGGTCCCGGCTTGCCCCATGGCCCTGGGGCAATGCTGAGCGCTCCCCCCGCCGGCTCTGGGGCCTCCCCCGGGTGGAAGGAGCGCTGGCCGGGCCCGGCCCGCAGCCGCTGCCTCCAGGGGGCGCGGGGCTGGCGGCTCCGCTTGAGCCGCTCCTGCTGGAATCGGGACCTCTGCGGCGTCTGTCAGCTCGCCAGCGGGGGCTGGAGGCCTTTCTCTTAAAATGGGTGTGAGAAACGGGTTGCAAGGGGTGCTCCCAGAATCCACGTTGCAGCCATTGAAAAGGCAGGAAAGCTGCACCTGATCTTTGATACTGACGGTTAATGTGACGCTGCTGCAGTCATTAGTGATTTTAAACTGTCTAAGGTGTCATTTTAGTGGTTTTTTTTTTTCTGAGTTCTGGGCATTTGATAATCTATTTAGGTGCACCTCCCATATGAGGACAGGCTGGGAGAGTTGGGGTTATTCAGCCTGGAGAAGAGAAGGCTCTGAGGAGACCTTATAGTGACCTTCCAGTGAAGGGGTCTACGGGAAGGCTGGGGACGGACTGTTTACAAAGGCTAGTAGTGACAGGGCTAGGGGCAATGGGTATAAACAAGAGAGGCAATATAGGCTTGAGGTAAGGAAAAATTTCTTCACAGTGTGGGTGGTGAGGCACGGGCACAGGTTGCCCAGGGGAGCTGTGGCTGCCCCATCCCTGGAGGTGTTCAAGGCCAGGTTGGATGAGGCCTTGGGCAGCCTGATCTAGTGGGACATGTCCCTGCCTGTGGCAGTTGGGTTGGAACTGGATGGTCTTTAAGGTCCCTTCCAACCCAAACTATTGTATGATTCTATGATTTTCTATTGATAAGTTGTGCAGCACTGAGACAAAACCCTATAGTTCTAATTCTACTACAAATGACATCTTTTAGATGCATTGCTCTTCCAACACAGCTTTATCAATACTGCATCCAACCTATATTTCTCTCAGAACAAATAAACACCTTAACATGCTAGTGATGTAGAATTGATGTGTTGTGAGACAAGTGTGATGCATCCACAGTGATGTTGCTACTGTCTCATTTATACTTTTGTGGGTTTATTTTGACCTGGTTTTATTCTGATGCAGCACTGAACATATGGATGATTAACATGTGTGTATGAGCAGATCAAAACTTATCTTTTTTTGAACCTAAAGTTAAAAACTATTTTATTGCAGTAAGATCTAACTTCTCCCTGGCAAAATTCAGTGGTTTTATGCTTTGTGATGTAACACAGCAAAACCCTCTTCTATTGCATAGAGTGCAGTCTGCTTTGTAGATGACTTCAAATGCTGTCAAATACATAACATTCTATCTTACTTATATTTGGGCTAAAGCTCACCAAGTTGTTTTTTCTTTTAAAGAGCTTTCCTATCAAGTATTTAGAAGGGTAATTTTAAATATACACATCTCTAGATGTAATAGTTCTTTTATTTGGCGGGGATAGGGAAAGCATGAAGAGCTTATTTTGGCTATATACCTTTATGGGGAGAGGAGGGAGAGAAAAAGCTTTTAAAATCATACTTGTTTGGGTTTCAGTCTGATAATATTGTCTGGAGGAGCCAGCTTCTCCAGCTCTACTAAAAGTTTTCAGCAACTTCTTTCTTCTAAGTCTGCTTAGCATAGTGATATGGTAGTAGCTAGAGACACCCTTTTTGGCGTAGAGGAGATCATCTGCATCTGGATATTCCTGGTCCTGGTTAGTTACAGGCTGAATGTCAGGATAGGTGGCTCAAAGGAAAAATAACTATGAAATGGCATTTTTGCCTCTTTAGGAATATTGTTTTAAAGCACATACCAAAAATATCATCTTGACACTGTTGCTAAACAGGAGCTGCGCAGACCTCAGGATATGTAGGGTTTTATGACTTAGTTCATTTGTGCACTTCATGTCCTGACACAGTCTCTTCTAAAGCAACTGAATGATATTTTGACCTTTAAAGTGGTGATTTGGAAAAGATCAGTCAGATGTCTGCCCCTCACTTCTGTCAGTGAAGATATGATGACAGCATCTGGACCTGAAAGGCCTGTTCAGAGGTTTACCGAAGGGACCTGTCAGGTAAAGATGGGGTTTGTTGTTGTTTTAAACAAATAGTCAAGTAAATTTAGAGCTTGCTTCAGCTCTTTATGGTCAGAATGGCGTGGTAGTGATAGCACTTGTAGCTGAGGTGACTGTATGGTTTTAACCCTTTCCCTACTGGAAAAAGGAAGGTAGTAATAAAATTGGTAGTTAACAAAGGTGAAGTGGTAGTTAATGAAGATAAGGAGTGTGGGGGGTGAAACTGCACACTGGCATCTGTGAGAGAATGTAAAGCATATATGCTGCCTGCTGAAGGAAGAGAATCTGTTTCGTGTTTCTTATGTGGCTGTGTCTCTTAGTTATAATGTGCTTCACATAGATTTAGACATTTGTGGCCTTTTAAATGACATTCATCAGCTGTCTGAAAGAAAAATGTGGACAGTAGGGCTGAGGTGACTGAGTACCACCTGCTGCAGTGAGACATCCTGCCATGCTGTTCTGCACCTTAAGACGTGCTGTTCTAGACTCATGAACTAGGGAGACATGCTTGCTGGAGTGCTGGTGTAGTGACAGTGGTTATATTTGAATGAAATAATCCGGTTGAAATAATTTTTGTATAGTAGTGCATGTCAGTTGTTCAGCAGGGTCATATATGCAAGCCAGGTCTACAGGTCAGCATTCAGTTGATTGAGCCATGAGACCATCTGTCAGTTTGGTTTCTTTCTTTGGTTTTTTGTCATTTTTTTTTTTCCCTTCTTTCACTTAGGTTCTCTGGAAAAAGCTTTGTTTTACAGCATTCATGTGTTTTCAGAGTGGGTACATTCCCTTCACTGAGTAACATGGAATTTAATGTCCAGGAGAAGGAGGAGGAGGTAGAAGGGTTAAGTAGTCCCTAATCTTGTAATTTAGGACTGTTACTGTACCTAGGCTTGGGAATTCTAAGTCTGGCGCTTAGTAAGCTAGAGAGTTCTTGAAGCTGAGTGTGTTGATATCTCTGAATTACTGCTGCATAATTTCCTTTCCCTTGTTTACTTTGGTTGTCCTGTAGCTTTTGGCCAGTATTGTCTCGAGGTGTTTGAGGTTAGAAAGTTCAGCAGGACTTGTTCTTTTTTTAAAAAAAAAAATCTGTTGCAGGAAGTGTTTAGTAACGATAGAATAAAAAGTGCGAGGTGAATACAAACCTCTGTACTTCACAGTGTTAGTCTGTTATTGAGACTGGGCATGTGTAGTTCCTTATCTTCTCTTTGCCCAAGAGAAATACTGTTTGTTGTCAGAGAGGACAATGTATAAACCGGAGAGTAAAGAGCACTGCATTGGCATGATTGAGGCTTTCTTAGCCTATCTTAACCTCTTTCAGAGAAACAGTGAAGAAGCCATGAGCCTTTCTGCTTCTAGTGACGAAGCTGCACCTGTTTGGGGTTAAAGTCCTTGAATATCCTGATGTAGGTGCCATTTAACTTGGTATTTGACAGTGCTTCTTATGTCTTATAGTTTCATGTTTTATTATGTAATGTCTTTTCTAGTTGTTACTTATGCTTCTGTTTGGTAGGGTAGTGCTAAAACTAGTAAAGGTAGCTGTAAAATTTGTCTGATAAAACGGTCTGTGGCTGTTGGATTTCTGTTCAGCAGGAATGCCAAAGATGAGTTAAGATATTAGCTTCCGGGTCTGAATGCTCATCACTTAAGTTTTCTGATCTTTCCATTAGTGAAAGATGGTGGAAGTTTTTTAGCTGTGGAGAGATGACACACTGAGAAGATGAATTTCTCTTACGCTATTGTTTTCCTGTGGCCATAGAACTGTGTGGTGTGTGGGAGCCCCATGTTTATAATTCACTTCAGTACTTGTTTGAGCGACTGGGTCCTAATTAATCTGAAACTGAGCCTGACTGGTGTCACTTGCTGTCTCTTTGATATGAACAAATCTCTCAAGTGAAATATGCAGGTCCTCTTCTATCTGCTGTTATCTAAAAAGTGGCAATGACTGTAAGTGCGTCTGGTTACAGTGTGGCAAGAACGTGCATTACATGCAAAGTGGTGAGCTGCACCACCTTAATTTGGCAAATCCTGGTATTTCCCACAATTTCTTTTTAAGCACTTCACCAGTGCACCACAGTAAGACTGATTTTAGTAGTGGCCACCTGATCAGGAAGATGTGGATGTAGTTTTTTTGGTTAGTTTTAATTTGCAATGATAAATTTTAAGACTAGCTCTTTTGATCTGTCTCAGAGTAGTCCCATTGATAAATCGTGATGATGCACAGAAAATGTAGTAGTGCATTGAAGTTTAATAGAGATAAATAAAGTTAATGTTGTTCCTGAGGTTAATGCTGTCTTACTACAGGCAAGGTATGAGAGATTCTTCTGTCCTGCCTTATGTTCCTAGGGAATGATCTTGTGATCAGCGAGTAGTTAAATGACAGCTTTCTGCTTGTACAAGTGAAGTTAATTTGCTTCTGCTTTAAGGAGAATAGGTATGCAAAAGTGAAAGTTGAAGACCTTGCAGAGAGCACAAGGTAATTGAAGAACACAGATTGCCTTCAGCTTTTCATCCCCACCCTGCCTTTTTCTCTGGTGAAACTGACTAATTCTGGTGGTCTGAATATGTGGTAATAATGCAGGAAGAAGCAAAATGGTACTTGGAAGAAAAAAAAAAATATCAAAAATAAAATGAGATATGTGAGTTTACTTGCGTTAGAGGACCATAACACTCATTAGTTGCAGTTAGATTCCTAGTAGTTAAGATCTCTGTAAAATATCTAGTAGCATGCTGCATAGTTTTTCTAGTGTATGTTGTTATAGTCTTGTCTGTGATATCTAAGTTATATGAAGGCAGAGATATATTTTAAAAACTGGAAACCTAATTTAAAATACTATTGAAATGTTTATTTCCTGCACTGTGGTGGTAGTTTTTTTCTGAAATATGAAGTAGCATCTTAGTTAATCTGCTTGGTGATGTGTGCAAACAGCAGAGGTGTCAATAGTCTAAACAGATCCCAACAAGAAAACCCAGCATGTGTTTTGGAACTCTTTTCTACTATTTGGACAGTTAAGTAGTTCAGAAAAAAAGTACACCGAAATGAGATTCTTGTTGGTGGGATTTTTTACTTGAAATAGTGTTATAGCCACACATTCAAAAGTAAACATTAGTCTCCTATAACTGCAGGTTGGTTGTTCTTTTGTGTAGGAGGTATGTAGGCTCAATTGTTTCAAAAACTAATTAGCTTTTTCTGTTATAAAGGAGTGGAGTGATTGATAGTGAGTTGTAAGTCTGTGATCAGTCAAATCTGCGATAAAGCTTTAGTGAGCTTTATCCTTTCTTCAGGCTGCTTGTAGTCTCTTTCTTAGAATTAAGAAATAGCATGAGCTTTTGGAGATTGTTGCTTTTTAGTAACAGATTTTTTTTTTTTAAGCTCATCGTGTTGTTATTCTCACAATCCAGGAGTAGGAGGAAGATGTAATTTAATTAGGAGTTGATTATATTTGGGAAATCCTCATACACTCCCTGTTTAGCTTTGAAGGCATTTGGGGCAAACCCAAGCTTGCATGCTAACCAGTATTGAACTGGCATTAATGGCTAGCTAGATATTGACTCATGTCAGTCATCTTAGTTTTTTAGGGCTATCTTACTAAATATAACAAAAAAAACTCCACCACCCTTAATTGGGAGTGTTAAAATGTATTTCTATTTGGAATTTTAGTTTGTGGTAAGCACCAGAAAACCCAGAAAGGGCCTCTGGGCAACCAAGTTGAAAAAAATGTTTAGTGTAGAACATGTATCTGTTTATATCCTACAACTTTGAGATACAAATATGTATTTCAAAGCAATATCAAGATCCATCTTAGTTGAGAACAAGCAGATCTTAAGTGTACTTTTTCTGCCTTACCTCCTCGTTTTCTTGCAGATCTTGGAGCTTGATATGTCTATTGTAGTAAAAAAGGCTTCCCAAACTGAACAAATGTTATGATCACTCTGTTTGGATATAGCGGAAACTGCTAATTTAGGAGTAGCATGTTAGCAGATGATTTTGATAACCATCTGTATGTGGTGGTGGTGTGCTGCCAACTGTTCAAGTGTTGCCAGAGTTGAGTTTAGAATCATGGAATAGTTAGGGTTGGACGGGACCTTAAAGATCATCTAATTCCAACCCCCCTGCCACGGGTAGGGACATCCCACTATATCAGGTTACCCAAGGCCCCATCCAACTTGGCCTTAAAAACTTCTAGGGATGGGGCATCTGCAACCTCCCGTAGTAACCTGTTCCAGAGTCTCACTACTCTCATGGTGAAGAAATTCTTCCTAATGTCTAATCTAAATCTGCCTCTCTCCAATTTATACCCATTCCCCCTTGTCCTATCACCACAAGTCTTTATGAATACTCCCTCTCTAGCTTTCTTGCTCCTTTCAGGGACTGGAAGGTCTCTATAAGGTCTCCTCAGATCCTTCTCTTCTCCAGGCTGAACAACCCCAACTCTCTCAGCCTGTCCTCATAGGGAAGGTGCTCCAGCCCTCTGATCATCCTTAGGACTTAAGAGCTACAGTAGCAGAGGCATAAGCAGCCAGGCAGGATTTTGAAAATTTGAGGGTGTTTCTGGCTTTGCCTTTCCTGCGCTCACTTTGGGAACTTGGTTGAGAGGCTCTGGCTACTGAAGAACTCCTCCCATATCGTTAGAGAAAGAAGTGTTGACCTCCTAGGTAGAATAAAGTGAAGAAATGTCAATGGAATTTAAATATTTCTAGCTTAGTGTAGTGATGGCAAAACAACTAGAAGCTTACCTCTCCAGTCAAAGGAAAGAAGTCCTCTCTTGTTGTATACTTCAAATTAAAACACAAGATCAGAATAATAAGTAAGTTTTGTGTGTTTGGGTGGTTTTGTTCCACAATAGAGGAGCTTGGTTATGGGTATTGCCTTATACAAGTAGGAAATTAATGCATGTTTGTTTAGTAAGTGTAAATGTTTGGTGTGTTTCATGTAGGCTTTAAAGGTGGTGGTGGTGGTGAACTTTTCCTAGCTTTGTATGTTTAGGACTCTCATATTTTCCTTTTCCCTTAACAGAAAAAGACCTGTTCTCTATTAACTGGAAACTCTCTTGTTTCTCCCTCACACACTCACAGAAAGCAACAAAGAAAACTGACAAACCCAGGCCGGAGGAGAAGGATGAGCTAGATATAACGGAGATGAGTAATGAAGATCTTCAAGAGCAACTTGTGAAGTATGGAATAAATCCAGGCCCAATTGTAGGTAGGTCAACTGAACTAGCAAATATTCATGTGTTCAACCTATTTCTCATTAAATCTGTTCTGAGTGCTCAAAGCTTCTCTCCAGTTGCTTATTAAGTGTAGTAGTGATACTGTTGCAATTCCACTTAAGATGTTTTCCTTGAACTATATACATTGAGAAGACTGAGGCATTGCAGTGTAAGCAAGTCCACGGTTTGGTCCTCTTGTGTTCTAGACCAGCCGAAGATGTTCCAACTTTCCTTCTGAAGCTGTGCATCCATTAGTTAACATTCAGTGCTGGGGTAATTATGTCTTCTGATACAGAAAATGAGATCCGGGGCCTGCTTAAATGGAAAATACATCTTGCATGATAACATAAGAGTTGAGAACAGAATGAGAACGTGGAAGTTCCACTTCCCTCGAGCCTTTCTGACTCATTGCATTATGCTATAATGTTTTCTTTTTTTTTCTTTCCTGGCCCCTTGAACCTAGTGTTCTATAGTGCATGCTAACCTACAATGGGAGAAGTCCTGACCTCAGCTTAATCTCCTGCTTTGGGCATTCATCTATGAGGAAAGCTCCTTACCTTTCAGACTGTGCACTGGCCTAATGGAAAGGGATTTTGATTTCACAACTCATCAAAAAAGGACTGTCACCTGTAGCATGCTGAGCTTTCTGTGGAATGATCTTGAAATCTTGGGTGGATGGAAGTGTCAGTGATGGAGTCTGCAGTCCTACATATATTGAAAGTCTTATGCATAACGTTTTCTATTGGCTCTTTCTATGTGCCTTCCCATTCAACCTATTCTTCTTGGATAGCACTCAAGTCTTCTGAAGAATTTAACTAAAAATTACATATGCGGTCCACTGGAAAGACATTCAAATTTAGTCTAAGTAGAAGCTTTAGTCCTTAGAGTAAGGCTTCTGTTTCATGTGAGAGTGGCATCCTCTTACGTGGTATCTTCCAAGGTTGGACTTCGCTGCTGCTAACAGTGCAGGCACCAGTCATCTCTGCAGATATTTGTCAACACAGTCCTGTTGTGGATGTGCTCGACTTAATTCACTTTAGTTTTAAACAACTTTCCTCTCAGATTAAGTGAGGCAACCTGCTGGCTAGATGTAGCAGACAGGAGCTGCTGTTGCAGCTTACTTGTACCACCTCTGATGCTTATTGGACTGAATTTGTCAGCAGGGCAAAGGTGTTAAACTAAAGGAGAAGGCGTGGTAATTCCAGGGCAAAGGGACTAAGAGGATAGTAGTGGAATCTTTGTGGAAACTATCACCCTTGTGATATCAATCTCACTGTTTTGGGTTTTTTTTTGTGAGAGCATAACTTGTTTATTGCAGCATATGAAACAAAACATCCAGGAAGCAGGTAAGTTCCCTTGCAATAGATAAATGCTTGCATCTTCCAGTGTATTAACAGGTCTAAATTTATCTTAAGAGTTCTCCTAAACGAGAAAGTTAGAAGCCTTAACAGTTAGCTACATGCCTTTGGGCCATACAGACAAATTAAAAAAAACCAAACCAAACCAAAATCAAAACATTTGGAGATCTCCAAGGAATATATAACAGCCAAGTTCTAGCAGTCAATTCAGGAAAGGTGAAAATTATCCTTAACAAACATCTTCCCTTGTTATAGCTACTACTAGGAAGCTGTATGAGAAGAAGCTATTGAAACTGATGGAGCAAGGTCCAGAACTGAAAGCGCCTATCCCTCTGCCTGCAGTTTCCTCAACTGCTGAGAACACCAGGCAGAATGGAAGTAATGATTCTGACCAGTACAGTGACAATGAAGAAGGTAAGGCTTAAGTGGAATTTGCATGTGAACTATTCAAATTATTCATCAATAATACTTGCAGTAGAAAAAATATCTAAAGAGCCTTGCAGTTAGTTGAGGCTTTAAGATACTGCTGTAAAACATCTGAATCCTGTATTTTATCATGCAGTCCTAGCACTGTGATTCAGGTGCCTCGGGGAAGGGAGACTTTTTTTGCTGCTAAACTGTTCCCTTCTGTCTACTTTCCCCAGTTTGAAGCCTGTAGATCTGATGGGTAGGTGAACTGCACATGAAGTGTCTAGTATTTACACTTCATCTTTAAATGCAAGTGTAGTTTTGTCTTACGGCGCTTACAGTAGTTATCTTTACTATGGGATAATGCACTAATGTCTGTACTTTTAAAACGTTTAATGTCTCCAGTGACTTGATCCCTCTTAAGCTCTTCCCTTACTGACTTAGTTTGGAGTGGGTTTTTTTGGTTTTAACATCAAGTTTATATCAAAAAGGTATAGAAGTGGGGAGACCTTAAACCGCACCATGATACATCTTACAAAAAGAAAAGCCTGTGTAGGTTTTGAAGGCTGTCTTGAATCAGATGCTAGAAGATGATTATTTCGTGTGATTTGGTTTTGGGTTTTGTAATCTCTTACACTTTGGGGGGGGGGGGTGGTGATAGAGATTTATTTATGCATTATTAGGACAGCCAAAAGCCCAGTCACAACTGAAAGCTGTCTCCTTATGCTTACCTATGCTTTCATTCTAATTACTAAACTGTTCAATCACTGGGAAAATAAACCAAAACCAAACACACGCTTCCTCTTGCAAAGAAAAAAAAAAGTTTTCGTAAATAAACTGTACATATGTTGTAGTGGTATTAGAATTTTAGAAAGGGGGTGGAAATAATACATCCTCTTACTGTTAAGATGACTGCTAACAACTCTCCCTTCTGCATTTAAAAGGAATTTGTGTGGAAGGACCTATTTTATAGGAAACGAAGCTAACAGCCTAAACAATGTTGAAAAGCTTTGATACGTTTACCACAAGCAGTAGGATAATGGTACTTTAGTTAAGGTAATTGCAACTTGATACCGGGTTCTAATTGGAACTGCTCCGTTAGGATTTTTAGGACAAAACTTAAATCTTGTCAGTGTTTTAAAATAATCTTTAAGGTTATACTTAAAAAGTCTTTGTTCTTCAACATTCAGTGGAGAAACTCACCTGAATCTCACAACTTCTTAAGGAAATGATAACTCATAAGAGTTATGTTGTCTCTTAAAATGCATTTTTATTAAAATACAGTTGGTTTAAACTAGTACAACAACCAGTAGTATTATAGAAACTAATTACATTAAAACTTGTTACAGATCCGAAGACTGAGCTAAGGCTTGAGAAGAGAGAACCATTGAAAGCCAAGACGAAGGTTTCGGTAGCACTCAAACAAAGAAGAGTAGTTGACCACAACCAGGTATGTTTAGTTTAGTGGCATCTGGAATGGCTACTAACTGCAGGTGATGTGCTTACTGAGCAGCTTACTACTTGCAATATAATCATACTGGACTTAGTGGGATATGCTGTTTCTTAAAAGTTTTTCCAGAAAGCCTGTTTGAATACAGCATGAAAGTCTTGTGAATTAACTATAGCTGCTGTTTGTAGCCTGTCTGATACATTCAAAATTATTGTGCGCTCAAAGCTGTTTGCCTGACTTCCCAGCTGCTGTGGCACCTCTTAGACAAGAATAATAGGCAACCGTAACATGTTTAGCTTTGGAAACCTGACAGGTTTTTAAGTCACATGGGCTAATGTCATCCTATTGGATGTTTGTAAACAACTTGATTAAATAAAAGAAGCAGTTTCTTCAGAGAAGAAAAGGGTTTGGAAAAAGGTTGTGGGGGAGGGGAGATTGTTTGCTTTAGAAATCTTTTAAAATACATACACATACATCATATTTCTATCTGGTTGATATCTGGTAGATATGTATGCATTTTAAATACATCTATTTAATGACTGATTTAAATATAATACATGAAGTAGTGTACTTTTGAATATGCCTATATTTATGTATAGAAGTGTGCGTGTACACACATACACTAACTATATAATGTTTTTTCCTCAACGATGCTTGTAGCAGCAGTACTAGAGTAGGCATTCATTTGTTGGAAAGCTTCTCCTAAGAAGAAAACAAATAACAAGTTTGAATCTTGCTGTACATACCACTTGTCATTTGCTTATAAATAATACTAGTCCTGTTGTCTTGGTGAAAGAGGGATTTTACAGAAACTCCTCAGGTTTTTCAAACTGCCAGCTGAATTCTGGATTTGGTAGTTGGTGGCTGATCTGTCCCTTGTAATATGACAGTGTCTCTAAACGCCCTGCTCCCCAGCTTAAGTTCCTTAGGATGTTTACAGTTTATTCATCTGACCAAGAAGCAGTGGAGTTGTGCTACAGTAAAGGACTTGTATAGAAAACATATAGTGACTCAAAATCTGACCTGGTAGTAGGTTGATGCATTTTACCAGATCAGTGGCTTTTTAAAATTGTTTTATAGTATGATAAATGCCAGTGTGGTCAATACACTTGTGTCTGTGTATATGCGAACGTGCTTTTGCTGTGCGTGTCTCTTAAAGCAGGTAACGTGCTGCTATGTGAGCTTGGGTATTATAACATAATTATGGAGATCCATAACTAGTTTTGCTTATTTTTAATTGGATTTTTAGGGTACAAGCTGAACGGATTTCACTTCTGCAGATCAAAATGCGTAGTTAAATACACAAAATATTCCTTAATTTTTTCAAGGCCACTTCTGCTCACGATGGTCTTTATAATCGGAGTCTGAATCTTGAGGTTCTTGTATTTTAAGGATTACTTTTTTCTAAATCACTATTCACCCAGAAATCCCTGCCAGCCTCAGTGTAATAGAGGTATTTAATTCAGCTCTAGACAAACTAAGCTTCCTAGTCTTCAGGAACCCACTTAGAGAACCGAGGGGAAGAGGTAGTGTTGTATTTTTGTGGCATTTTCAAGTGGTGAGTGCTTACTTAATTTTTTGTCATTTTCACTGTAATAACAGTAGGTCATTACTGTGTTTTGTCTTGCAATCTTTTACATGAGCATTATTGTGCAATACAGATAAAATGTTTTGTGACTTGCATATTTTAACACCAGTAGTTAATCAAAGTAATATATATCACTTCATTAATCCAAAAATGACCTAGCTTCAAAACGATGCCAGATTCTTCAGGAACTCTAACTCTCTAGCTTGTTAAATCTTTTACCTTTCCACTCCTGACAGTTATGTTGAGAAACAAAAGAAAACAAAAAAACACCATCATCCCCTTCACCCCCTCCACAAAAAAATTAACCGCTGCTTAAAGCCAAGAACAGCTCAATGCTTTTGGCCAGCAAATGTGTGTAGGCAAATGTTTTGCTGAGAATAAAAGTGGAAGATTAGTCAGATGTCACTTTTTTCTTTTTCTCTTCCTGTAAATTGAATTTTAAGTTTGCAGCTAATGTGTCAAGTGACCGTACTCATTCTGCAGAATTAATGCAACTGTCACACACTGTGACATGGGCTCAAAGATTATGAGGCTCTGAAGAGTGATGGGGCTTTACTGGTTGTTAGTGTGGTGTGAACAGACTTGTTAGTCACTTCTAGGTCATGTCCAGCCCAAGCCTTAGTCCAGATGTACACAGCTGTAAGGATTCTGTCATTTGACACAAATGGATGTTGCTGTTCTCTTAAGAAAAGAGTGCAGATAGGTAGTGTTTAAGCAGGATAGTGTAAAAGAAATAGAGTGAGAAAGGTGAGCAGGCCTGTAGGTCTTATTAGTCAATTAGCAGTGGAGGGCTAGATAAATTGGATAGAGCTTGGGCCTTTGTGCTTAATTGTTTCTTTGTAACAAACTGGAGGAGTTGGAAGAAAACCCTAATTTGAATGACCCCTTCCAATCAAGTAGGTGAATACAGGGTTAGAGTTCAAAATGGAGCCCAAGGCTTCATAGTAGATGGCACTATACAGAAAGAGTGGGCTAAAAACCTTAAAATTTTAAGGAGTCCTAGCAGTGTAGAACTACTCTCTCTTCTTGAGACTTTGTATAGTGACATTCTGTGTGTGCTGCAGTATACTCCTCCCAGCGGTTTTTTTGGGGGGGGGTTTTTTGGCTATCTGTATAGCTGGACTTCTTAAAATAAGCATCATTGCAGCTGCTGGCATACAAATTTTGTGCTATACACCCACTAAAAAACTCAGTGATAGCTGAGTTTAATTCATAATCTACAGCTTCACTGCTTGTGAGTAATATGAGAGTTAGAAGCATGTGCTGAATGCTACTTGTGCATTACACCATTGTATCATTCTCTGGTTATGTATAGAATATTGGCGTACCTAAAAAGGAGTATTACATTCCAGTAGGGTTTGTTTAGTTGAAATATCTGAGGTAAACAGAAAAGGCCTGCCTAGTTGACAGTGAGAATAACTATAACTGTAGACAACCTTTTTGGTTTAGTTTTGTCTGAATATACTCTGCTGAGGTCTAGATGAGTCTTATGCAATAGATTCTGTTTGTTTTCCTAGACTTCTCATGCAGGAAAAACTTGGAACTTGATTCTTAAAACACATGGCTGGCAAGCATCTGAAGAGCTAAGGAGGGGCTGTTCCTAGTCAGACACGTGGGGCAGGGGAGCTCTCCATTAGCAGGAGGGATTGCCTTACTGCTTTTTTGGGTGGAATTTGAATGGAACTGCTCTGAAATTAGTGCTCTTCTCTACACTTCTAATGAACACTACCTCTCAAATAGAAAATATGTGGGGGTGAGGTTAGGAGGCATGATTGAAGGTTGCAGGTTAAGCTTGTCTTAATAGGGAAGAGAAGCCAGTGTCTGGTGAATATATAAAGAGGGTTTGGGAGATATTTCATCAGAGGTCTGTTTAAACTGAAAAGAATATTGTAGACTTTGGCTCAAGTCTACAATTCTATTAAAAAAATCTGAGTTTATTTGGACTTGAGGTGTGTATGTGAAGCTGCATCATTTGGTTTTCAAAGTATTTGAGTAACTTTGGAGTGAAGTGAAACTCTTGTGCCCCCTCTGCTGGCTGCATAGCAGCCACTATACAGAATTTATGTTAAGAATCATAAAGCTGCTTAGCTTCTAGTTTCACTGGAATAATTTTGAAGATACAAAGGAATAGATAAGGGCATTGCTAGACTGTATTTATTGAGGGGGTGGGGAAAAAAAACCCAGATACTTTCCAGCATGCTCTCTTAAAACACTGCTTTGGGGCTAATACTTTTCCAGTGAAATTATTTCTGCTGTTAGACCTATACTTGACAGTTGTACCAGATTGTATAACTTCAGTTAGTGCTGAGTGTAGCTTCCAAAAACTTGATAATACAGCAATGCATAAGGTGTTATTGTGTAAAGATTTTTATATTAACAGGGTAATTTTTATTTTTATTTCTACTCTTAACCAAATAAAAAGGAAAAACCTTGTATGAAATACAGAAGAAGCAAGCCTTCATCTCCCTTTCCCTCCAAGTGTGTTTGGAATTATTTTTGAGGAGGATTTTTTCTTTGAGCATAAAATCTGGAGTAAGGAATAGGGAGTGTTCTGTGTTTGTTAATGGCTATAGAAGTTTGGCACTTTGTGTTATTAGTTAGATTTGTAAAGGTCTATGTCAGGGTTGATTGTTTAAACCCACTTATGTGAAAATTGCAATTTTTGTTTCTATATGTGGAAATATTAAGATGATAAAATGTTTCCTGCCCCCTATAGCTGGAGGCTAGTTCCTTTTGAAATCTAGGTGGCTGTGCCTAAACCATTCCCATCTCTGCTGAAGAGGATAGACCCCTGTCAGTAGTAAATAAGGTGACCCTTTCTGTGTATGCTCAAAGATTAATTTTTTTTTTTAGGCAGGTAGTGTAGTGGGCCTGAAAGGTAGCGTATCGGCTGTTCCAGACAGGATGTAACTACTGGTACCATTAGTTATTTCACAATATTGCAGTGAGCAGATTATCAGTTTTTACTGTTTGGCATTGTCTAGTTTGTTCTGTATTTGAAAAATAGTGTGCCTTAATGTCATTAGCATGGTGAACACTACTAATCTAGCTAGCTATTCATTATTGAATGTGTTAGGATCCACATTTTTTTATTGTAGACACATTGCTTTTGGCGTATGCATACTGTTCTGGCTTTTGGTTATAGATATCCAATGCTGAAAGCTGGTTTTCATGTATCTGATCATGTGTTTGATGCTTGAATAGACCTATTCTCAAGATGGAGTTACTGAGACTGTCTGGACAAGTGGATCTTCAAAAAGTGGACCTCTACAGGCATTTTCTAGGGAGTCTACAAGAGTGTCAAGAAGAACACCAAGGAGAAGGGTGATGAGAGGCTTTTTATAATAGATGAGCTTTTTTTCTTACTGTTAGGGTCCCAGTGGCTATTTTATTCAATTGTTTTCTTTTATTTGTTTTAAACAAACAGGTGGAAGCTACAGCACAGTTGCCTGTAGATGATGCTGTAATAACAGCAAGTACTCCCATAGCTGAAACTAGATTGACTGCAAGCAACGAGACCCTAGTAAATATGCTTAGTAAATATGTTTAATAAATAATGCAAGTGGTATTAGTCTGTAATATTTTTACTGACTGAGTCATTGTCTTTGAACAGGTAGTCTTAAAAAGTCTTCTGCTCCATAGTCTTTGAAACCACCCATTCAGTACTGGTATTAGTACCTAATGCAGCTCATGTTGAGATGAGGCTGTATAGGCACTGAGGTCCTATCTAATGTCTTTCTGGGGGAGGGTGGAGAAGAACCACTTTAAAAGCTCAGATATTTTCTTAATTTAAGTACATGCAGAATATCCACTCTTAAGCTTAGCTTTTCTTGTGAACTAAATAGCTTTTATTTCTAAATAGCTTAAAAGAAACTACTTGGAATGATAAGCAATGTGTTTCCTATGCTTATTTCAGAGTATCTGTTACATAACCTTCTTGAGTTAACTCCTAACATGTGTGTATTTAATGCACATAAAGGTTTTGTTGTTTGGTTCTGCCCCCTTCCCCCCTTTTATTTTGTATTTTGGCTGATTCTGAGTTTGAACAATTTTGAATCTCGGCAGGTTGTCAATAGGGTGCCTGGAAATGTCAAGCATGCAGCTCCTACACTGTCAATCAGTGAACTCTCAGACATGCCCAGAAGAACACCAAAGAAACCATTGATCACAGCTGAAGTAAATAAGTTAAAACTTAGATTGCTCTTGCTTACTCTCTGTGAACAAGATTCTTGTGTGTATGTGCTTACTTCTTAGAACAGAAGGGGTGGAGGATGGATGTCACTGCCCAGGTGGCACTTGATCAAAATAGACTAGCATTATCACATGGCATAAAAGACAGAATATAGGCTTCTTTTTATCCTCATCTTTTAGATTTGAGCGGGGATGTGTGTGGAAATCCTACTTTTCTTTTTCTTTCTTTCTTTTTTTTTTTTCCCTGAGCCAAATACATTTGTTATTTCTCCTTGTGCTGCTACTTACTTTTCTGTGCAAAATGTAATTTTTTTCTTTTAAATTCTTTGAATACCTTGAAAGCAGAATAGAATTGGGTTATCTACCTTTGATCTTGTAAACCAGCCTGTCCCCAAAAATCACAATGTGCCTTAATTTAGGGAATCAAATAAGATTACCCCAAAAGCCTGAATTTAAAAAGCATCTGTAAATACCTGTCAGTTACCAAGAGAAGATAGTAATTCTTTCAGTCACCTATTAAAACTGTCAAAATTATGTGTCTTGGAGAACTGTCTAAAGCATTTGCAAGTATATTTAACTGTATTACTGTAGTACTGTAATACTGTGGAATTTTACATTACAAGATAATGCTTGAATTTAAATGGACTTCATTGCTTCATATAGTTATTGTAGATAAAACATGTATTAATACTTGTGAAGCCTATTCTACCAGTGGGTCTGAGATTTATGAAATGGACTGCTTTGTTTATAATGTTGACTGCAATGTAGACTCAGTTGTCAAATAGAAAGTTGTGGGAAAACTATCACAGAATCACTAGGTTGGAAAAGACCCCCAGGATCATAGAGTCCAACCATTCATATCAAAGACCAAACCATGCCCCTCAGCACCTCACCCACCCATCTTTCAAACAGCTCCAGGGTTGGGGACTCAACCACCTCCCTGGGCAGCCTGTTCCAGTGCCCAGTGACCCCTTCCATGAAAAATTTTTTTCTGATGTCCAGCCTAAACCTCCCCTGGCGGAGCTTGAGGCCATTCCCTCTCGTCCTGTCCCCTGTTACTTGGGAGAAGAACTATGTTCTATTTCAAACTACGTAAGTTTTCTTAACATTCTACTTTTTGTGGCATTGTTTTATTACAGCAAGAAGAGACAGATTGGCCACATCAGTGCTTTTTTAATGGTGTTGGCCGCAACCAATCTTGTGATCTGCTCAACACAGCCATGATAGAGGTGATGGTTAAGGTTTTTGATCATCCACATCATTGGCTGGCAGGTGTATTGTATTCATGTAACGTATTCTCTGTCTCAGAGGAAACTGAGGGGAGCACTGAATGCTTTAAGACACCAAAAGTTTCCAGACAACTAGCACTAATAAAGGTTAAACTAACTTCTAAACCCCAAGAAGTAAACTTCCTGAATGTCACTGGGTGATTCATTCGTTCTTGCCAATTGCACATGGTTATGGTCACAGAGATAGCTATGCAGGAGCATTTTGTTTTGTGGTGTGTTAGGTCTGTAACTGTTCTTGGTTTCCTAGGTGCTGGAGAGAACTCATACAGAAGAACGAAGAGGAGAAAGGGATATCCTTAAGGAAATGTTCCCTTACGAAGTGACAACACCTACGGGAATTAGGTATTTCTAAGGCTTATATGGCCTTGTTTCTCAATTCTTGTAAACCTATTTATTATATTGATAGATTCTGAGGAATGGTTTTTGCACTCTAGAGTAATAAAATTTGAGATAACCACCTAGCTCTTCTGTTCTATTATACATAGTTTTGTTAGCCAAAACACCCTCTTCATTTTAATCTGGAATGGGAGAACGAGGTAGTACTATAGTAGGAGTTATTACTGGAACTTCTGGATGCTGGAAGTTAAATGGAAATGGCTTCTCTGGGGTAGTGGCTCACAATATTTAAATTCTGGGATAGATGCAGTTGCTTTAGGCCTGCTGTTAAATTAAGGAAAGATGTCTCAGCATAGATTTGAGCTTTCTTTTTGAAAACCAAAAAGAATTTTCAAATATCCTATTTTTTCCTTTAGTTAGTGGTTCTGTTGGAGTCAAAGATAACTCTTAGCATGAACAAGGATGGCAGGTAGGAAGGGCTATTAAATTTTGCTTTGCAATTTTGTATTTAAACAAAGAATTTAAAAAAACCTCTGGATAATGAAGTAGTTCACAAAATTTTATCCTATACAGAGAACAAGAGAAAAGGTTTCCCTGTGTTAAGATGTGAAATAAACTCCTGCATTTCCATCATGTTAATTATAGCTTCAATTTGAGCTGCAGTTGCGTAAAGTCTTACTGTAAGGAGGATTTATGATACCAGTTACTGCTGCTGTGGTGTATCTGTTTACCACTTAGCTTTGTTCTCTTGTTTTGAGGTCTATCAGTCTAGTTAAATCTGTGCTACTTTTTAAAAAAAACTGTGCTTGTGTACTTGTATGTAAGGACTTGGTAGTGTATGTGAGTTTCTTAACCCTTAGATTTGTCTCCTAGCTGTGTGTTGGCTTTAGCCATCAGTAGATACTTCACTGGCCGGGGACAATCTTCGGTTTAGAAATCCCAGGGGGCTGTAGAAGCAACCATTGAAGATACGCTTAGAGAGGCACTTCCTGGAGTTTTATTGCCTGTTACACCACCCTTTCCACATAATCAATTGATTGTAAAGTGATGTTTGAGGGGTTTTTTAAAGGGTGTTTGAACACTGAACAATTAACTTTAAAAATAGTAATGATAGACATGTTAGTTTGACACGTTTCAGGTACTGCATTCACTAGAAATAATTTTTAATTCTTTGATTATATGAAAATTTCCCGCATACCTTGGAATACCTTTTAAAATGTGCAATTTTTTTTTATTAACAGTGCTAGCTGCCGTAAACCAATCAAAGGAGCTGCTAGCCGGCCTATAGAGCACAGTGACTTCAGAATGGATGAAAGTTTCTCCAAGTACCTTCAAAAATATAGTACCTCAACTGATGTCAAGACAGAGAAACCACCAGTAAAAAAAGAACGCTCCGTTCCCCTGTGGATAAAAATTCTTCTATTTCTTGTTGTTTTGGGCTTCTTGTTTTTGGTTTATCAGTCTATGGAAACTAATCAAGGAAATCCTTTCTCTCAATATCGGAGTATGTCCTTTCAGGACGGTGCCGAATGAGTATCTTTCTGAAAGGCACATCCGATTCGATCTCCTGTTTTTAATTGTAGAGAACTATGATTCTTCTGCCCTCTCATCGGCTCAAGGACTTCTTAGAAATAATGTGATTGGAACCTGCTAAATTGGATAAATGAAGCAAGAGAATATTACATGGACATCGGTAACATTTTGGACTTTGGAGATCACTTTGCCATAGAAGTAACATTTTTTTAGATCTTTGAACTTTTTGTAGGCTTTATTTTTTTAATGTGGTCATCCTTTAAATTCATTTTTGAGAAACTGTATATTTGTTTTTGTAAGAACTTGAAAGCTGAGAAGGGCAAAAATGTAGTAAAATGTGAAGCTGTGTTTTTAAAGTTTTTCCTTTGTACAGAAAAGAAGTTGTACTTTTCTATAGATTATTGTGGAGGAGGATTTTAACGTAGGTGATAAAGGGAAATGCATTTTTAATGCATTTTTACAGTAACAATATAATTGAATTTGATCTCTTGTAGGATGTAGGGAGAGTACAACCCCAGCCTTTTCTGTGAATTACTGTAACTTTTTAGTAAATGTAACTGTAAACCTGTTTGCATTTCTGTAAAAGTCTTAGTATCATATTAGTGACCCTGTTTAAGTGTAACATCATTTAAATGTATCCCTTCATTTTAGTGCTTACAGTGTTGTAGGAGCTGAATACAAATCGAATTGGCAAGAGATGTCTTAGAGGAACTTATTTATTAGAAATATGAGTGGAAAATAAAAATTACATCAATATAATTTGCTACTAAAATACTTTCTGGGGTCAAGGTTATCTGAAGTAGTCTAAGTTCCAACTTTAGCAGTGGTCTTTTTCCCTTTTTTTTTTAAAGCGAGGTCTTTCCAGTACAGATTTATGTGATTATCTTTGAATATTCATGTAGAGAAGTATTCTCAGAGCGTGAAAATTCCATATGAAGTTTTATTCTTGTATGAAGAGGGCATTGCTGAATTGTTTGCTACAGTTTCATCTTTTAAGGTGAGATTTACTACTTTCATGCAGTTGAATATTTTTCTCAGTGGAAGCATGCTGAAACACTCTATATTGTGTAACTTAGTTGAGCAGGCAGCTGACTTCACTACTACCAATGAAGAGTGATAAGCAACAAATTTTTTAAAGTGAATGTATACATTTTAGTGTGCTTAAATCTGCAGCATACATATGTTCAGTCTTATTGCTTGGTACAAAACTGCAATAAATCATACTACTTAAAGTGCTACTTATGAAAAAGCTGAAAACATTAGTTAATAGTCAATATCTTTTTACTCTAGGTACCACTATTGTGTAGACTATAGCTATGGGGGAGCTTTACTTTCTGTGAACTTTGGGACAAACATGGTAATTTGTAGCAAAGCAATACTTTTTCTGTTAAGATTAACCTTTTTTTTCTTTTTATCTGCTTTTTGAGTAATCGAAATACGTAATCTTCTGTCCATCCTATAGAAAAATTGTAACATAAGACATTCACTTTTGGTGTCTAAATGCAGAAAATAAAAATGATTTTAATGTGTGTGGATTTTCCTTACCAAAATAAATGCATTGCTGAAAAGCAGCAAAAGCAAGACAACTGATGTAAAATGGTGTCATTTTGTGCTGCTGCAGTCTTCCATGTTTAAAAAAAAAAGATAGTAAAATCAGAGCAGTTCATGTCAACACTTGGTAGAACATTCATCATACTGACACTATAGTAATAGTTTTGCACCATAATCCTTTCACTTATGCTAGGGCTGTAATTTGGATGTGGGGAGAAGCTAGTCTTTATTTGTTTTTCTGTGCATAGGGAACTTCCTTTTCACTTAAAATTATTTTTCACCCCACTTCGCTATATATTTTAACATGAAATATATCTTTCTCTTCTAGTTACATGAAATACTTTCAGTTGACCTCCTTCAGTGATACTATTAGCATCATTAAAAAAACCCAAACCCCAAACTGAGCTACAATGCCATTAAATGTCGTCATTCTTTCATTTATGCACTGTTTTGGAGAATCTCCAAAAGCAACCTCTCAACTTCAGTATTGCTTCACAGAAGGTAAAAACTTTTTTGCCTAAGTCCTCAAAGTAACCTACGTGTAGCTCATTTCTAGTTGGAAGACATTGTATCTTCAAGAAATGAGCTAGCTTCTTATACTTGAGGCATCTAATGGTGTGTGATAGCCCTGACAGTGATGTCTTTCTTCTTTATTCCCTCCCTCTCCTCCTTCCTTCCTCCCCCAGCCCCAAATATGGATTTGCCAGCATTCCTAAAGCCATTCATGTTGTTTTAAGAGTAACATGTAGTAGTAGTGCTACTAGCTGATTGGTTGCATGTGCTTAAAGCTTTCTAACTACTGCTGTGCAAGTTACATTGGTGTATACTGGAATTATTTCAAAGTACTGAAGCAGTAGGACCTGGTGAGATTTTTTGTGGTTTTTTAGGTTTGTTGTTTTTTTGTTTTGGTTTGGTTTTAAAACAGGCATGCTTTTGTTTCACTAGTTTATCTTGGTTTCTAGACAGAGCCAGGTTAAACCTTCAAAACCAGTCTCAAAATACAGCAGTTTTATGGACTTGTATTAGTATCCAAATTCCAGTTGCAAAAATTAGTTAAGTTCTGATGTAGTAAATATTCCTGAAGTCCCTTTTAGAGCAGAGGCTGCAAAAAGCTTAAGAAAAAGCCTTTGTGAATTAATAGGCATGACAATGTGTTTTGTTTTGGTAGATTTTGTTCTCACGACTGATCATGCTGCTTAGAATGCTGTGGTGAAAACATGGTAGATCTGGATTTGCCTGTCTGAATTAGAGGTGTCCAGCAGAGCTTGCACTTCTCCCTTGAAATTGTGCACTAATCTTTTAACGTGAACCATGTCTCAGAAGTTTGGTGTCAGGCTCCACATCATTAGAGGGTATCACTTGCAGTGTTGAGCAGTTTTGTGGAACCTGATCTATGGTGAGGCTGTGAGAGTGTATGTAGTGTCTGAGACAAACTTTCAAGCTGGATCTTAAATTTAAACGCTATGTGCATTTTGAAACCTTGATTTTTATTTAAGTAGAAAACAACGTGAAGCTTTTTCTCCAAGTTTACTTGCTAGCAGTGTGCTCAGTACTGCCCTACAGAGTGCTTTTGGCTTCCTCCTAAACGTGATCAGTTTGGGTTTTGGTTTATTTGTGCCACAACATAAAAATCTTTATGCTATTAAAACCCTCAGTTCCTGTTCACTACCTTGTTAGATGGTTCTGTGGACAAAATGTCTCTTAAAAAAAGTTTTAACTAGTTCATGCAGATTAAAATCAGAAAAGCTGAGTATAAATGCCTTTAAGTAGTAGAGCTCCAAAAGGAGGCTCTACAGCAGAAAACAATTATTGCAAACGGAGCTTGTAAAACTGTATGGCATGTTTTGTTCATGGTTTATTTGGCTTGCTTTGCAATGGCTGAACTTGCATATTGGGCTGAAAAGCTTAAAAAAAACTCAAACAAAATGTTAGGACTGAAAGTTTTGACAGCAACTAGTCTGCATTTGCTTGATTGTGTGCCCTTCAGGGAAGGGGCGGTGGGCAGAAATGAAGGGTGTGTGTGTGATGGGTGTCAATAACAGAAGAGATGTAATTAGGAAATCTTTGGGTTTGCCAAGCTGGCGTTTTCCTAACCTCCAAATACCTGAAAAGCTGCTGATTAAAATGATGGATTTAATTTACAATAGCTCTTACTGTGAATCATGATGGAGCTGGACTCAAAAAGGTAACACCTTTCAAGCCTTCATCCATCAGTACCTTCAGTGTGTGTCAGACATTAGATTAATCTAGATGGTTTGAATGACAGGCTATTGCTATTTTATTGTTTCACACCTGGAAAAAGTTGAAAAGATTGTCTAGGTAAAATCATGCACTCAGGAGGAACATATATTATTCCTGTGTTTTCACAGGGATATGTTAGACTGCTCTTTAATAGTACTTGTTAACAGTACAGCTGTTAATTGTCAGCTAAACCCAAAGACACTGATTGTTTTACAGGATGAAACTGTCTGTACAAGTTGCACACACAAACTGCCATTAGGGGGGTGTGTGTATATAGTCACATGTTCATCCTTCATAATTAGAAGGAGCAAAGGTTTTCTGCATTTTGAAAAATCTGGGTCTGTAAGAACTGCAATCACTGATACGTAATTTCAAGATAAGAGCCTAAGTTTCAGTTGTGTTTAGAGTTTATTAGTTAATGGGAAACAAATATCACTGGCTTCTACGTAAAAGATTGCTACCAACAGTTTTTTAGCTGTGGGTCGAGCAGAACAAGTAATGGCAAAAGGAACAGTTCTCGCCTGTCTTCATTGATGCCAATGGCAGTGAAGTGAACAGCACTTAAGGCTCTTGGCTGGTTGCTAAATGAAAGTATTTAAAGAATGCAAGCTTCAGCTGACCTTAGACCACTCAGCAGCTAGAGTCTGGTTTATTCAAGGGGGATTTAGCCAATCTGGATTTCAGTGGCTGCACTGTTAGGTATGTGTCATTTTTGCTGTGTGTGACAGTCTGCCTGGATCAACTTTGTTGTGAAATACAGTGACTAGAGCCAAGTCCTAAGGTGGTGTGGCAGATCATCCTCCAGGGAAGTTGAAGCAGAGCTGCTGAGTTGATGGAAGGGGCGTTTCTTCAGTGTGGCAGTGCAGGTGCACTGACAATTGCGTTATAGCTCTGCCCGGCAGGAATAGCTGTGACATTCAGTGTGTGCCTCCTGTCCCCTGTGCTTGTGTTTTCACAGACCACTGTAATGGAAGGGAAGCAATAAAGATGGTGAAAACTTGGAGTTCTTATCTCTTTAGTACCTGGAGAGCTGAACACTGCTGTACCAGGTTTATACAGTGTAAATCAACTAAAATGAGTGAAGTCGTTAGAAAAGGCAGAGCTTAAGGTAGTTGAGGCCAAGCAAGGGTGCTGTGTTACATTCTACTTTTAACAAACCTGGTTTAAGTAGCCATTTTGTAAGTGGCTGCAGCTGTGGTAGCATTGGTAGTGTCATGATTCCTTGCAAGCTTGTCCTCCAGAGGCCAAACGGAGCTGCAGAGCCTGCAGCAGCCAGGGTGGCTATGGCCTGACCATGCCTGGTCTCACACTGCCCCGCACCAGGAGCCTGGTCAGAGGGGTGAACCTTATGTTAAGGGAGTGGGGTCTTGAGTTTACCAGACTAAATAGGAAGGATTATGGGATGCCAGTAAGCAGAACTGGAATCTGGGGCAACATCGAGTACTTGTTTAAGCTGGGAGTGATTCAAAGTACAGAGCACGAGTGAAGGCTGACATGCCACGCCAGCAGTTGCCCCAGCTGCACCGCAGCTCCCCAAGGCTGCAGGGAGCATGTGGGGAATCGGACGGGCAGGAGGGCTCAGAGGCTCGGGCAGAGGTTTTAAGGCACGGAGGGGGCACCGCTACACCCCCAACTCCCCACAGAGCAGCCCTCCCTGCTGGCCTTGGCAAGGGCATCATCCATGGGGAGCAGAGAGGGCTTTCACCCCTGCCCCAGGGGCTCTGCAGTGCTCCCTTCTCCCCAGCCAGGGAGAGCCCCAAGGGGGCTGCTCTGTCTGCAGTGCTTGAGTGAAGAGGTTGGAGGCCCCTCAAGTCTGGCTAAGTTTACACAAAGATAAAGATAAGTCTGCACAGCTGGCTTAGCATGGTAATGCCTTATAATCCTGTAGAAAAGTTTCAAAGTGTATTTGGCTCAAAGTCATCTGCTAAGAGCACCAGTCCTGTAATCTGTGCTTCCCAGTTTCATGAACAGGAGAGTGGCCCTGGCTGCAGTGGTGGCACATAGAATCATAGCATAGTTTTGGTTAGAAAGGTCCTTAAAGATCAGCCAGTTCCAGCCCCCCTGCCATGGGCAGGGACACCTCCCACCAGCCCAGGCTGCCCAAGGCCCCATCCAGCCTGGCCTTGAACACCTCCAGGGATGGGGCAGCCACAGCTTCCCTGGGCAACCTGGGCCAGCGCCTCATCACCCTCATAGTGAGGAAGTTTTTCCTTATGTCTAGTCTGAATCTGCCCCTCTCCTGTTTATACTGGCTCCCCTTAGTCCTATCACTACCAGCCTCTATAAGCAGTTCCTCCCCAGCTTTCTTGTAGCTCCTTCAGGTACTGGAAGGTCACTATAAGGTCTCTCTGGAGCCTTCTCTTCTCCAGGCTGAACAACCTCAACTCTCTCAGCCCTCATCATCCCTGTAGCCTCCCCTGGACCCACTCCAACAGCTCTGGCTCCTTCCTGTGTTGAGAATTCCAGAACTGGACACAACACTCCAGATGAGGTCTCGCACCATGTCAGAATCTCCCAGCCAGTGACAGCTGTTATTCAGTAATATGGCATCTAGTTATTCACTGGTAGATGAAGGTTGAATCTCATTAAAACTCTCACTTTTGACTGAGAACACGTCAAAGGAGAGTTCAAACCACTCGCGGAGGTAGCGTCTCGAACTAACACCTCTGCCTTTGCTACATCCGCGGGGCTGGGAGCTGCCGCCGGCGGTACTTTAGGCACCTCCCTGCGACCCGACCCGCCTTTCCTCCTCCCTCAGCGCTGCGCACGCGGCCGCCGCCGCCGTCCGGGATGAGCGGGGCCCGGCCCCCCCCGCGCCTGCGCCTCGTACCGGCTCCGGCCCCGGCCCCGCCAATCGCCGCGCGGCTTGTTGGGCCGCGGCCCCGCCTCCCCCCTCTTCCCCCTTCCCGGCGCCGGCGAAGGACAAAGTGACTGAGCCGGCCGCGCGAGCAGCGGGTTCGCGCGCCGCCGCCGCCATCTTAGGAGGTGAGTCGGGGCGGCGCGGCCGGGCCCGCCGCTCGCTGAGGGACGGGACAGCCTAGCGGGCGAGGGACGGGGCCTCCCCTCCCTCTTTGCCTTCATCCCCCGCTTCCCCGCCGCGTCCGCGCTCTCCCGTCCCACGCCGCTCTCCCTCTTGTCGCCCGCCCCAGGTCGCCATGTTCTCGTCCCTCGCGCCGCTCTCCCGGCTCAACCCATTCCACGCGCCGCAGTTCCAGCTCGGCCAGGATGGCGTGAGGAGGCGCGCGGAGCCGCCGGCCGCGCGGCGGACCCTGGCGGCAGCGGCCGCCGAGGAAGGTGAGAGCGGGGGGGGCAGGGCGGCGGGCGCCTGGAGGACGAGGAAGGGCACGGGCGGCGCCGGCGGCCGCGTGGGGGCACGGGGGGCGGCCGGGGGTCCCGGGGAGATTTTTCTGGCTCTTGTGGGCGTGCGGCCTCGGGGAGTGAGACTGTAGGCCCGTAGCACCTCGTTCCGTGGAGGGGAGCAGCGATCTGAACCTGGATGCACTTGAGAGACCGTCTCTCCCTATTACTTTTCATGTATTTTTTCCCTGTTCGTTCACAGCTGGACACCTGAACATCGAGATATATTAGAGGTGATTGTAGCTATTCTGTTGCGGGTTTTTTTTTATTACCTTTTTCCATTTGTAGTTGCAGGACATAGACCAGAGAGCTGTGCAGAGGTACAGTGATACCTTTTAGATGTGTGACTGCTTCCTGTGTATTACCTAATCCCTTTGTGACTTCTAAAGGTCACACCTTGATGGTAACTCCTAACAGTGGAGGTAGATGTTAAAGCTCTTTTAAGTTTCTACCACCTTAAAAGCGTCTCCCTGTCTTTATTAAAAAAAAAGTGCTTTTAGTAAGATACCTCTTCTGAAGTACTGTGGTTATTGAACTATGTGGGTGCTCTTGCATGAGTATTCATGTCATGCGTGAAAGAGAGACAGAACTGGGTATTGGATTTCATTAAGTTTTCAAGAAACTACTTTTGGTTTTCAGTGTAGTAACGTTGTTGCTAGCTAAGTAAAGCACTAAAAGCTAAATTTGTTTAGTAGATGTAGTTTATTTCCTAGAGGTATTACGCTTAATCTTTATCCTGTTGCTAGGCTGATGCAGTCAAAGGTGACCAGAGTTTTAGTCTTTTATAGTCCTTTCTGCTATATTCATTATTTTACATACCAGGTCATTCTCTGGCCTTTGTATTAGGAGAGTAACACGTTGCAGAAGATATCTGAGCTTTCACAAGGTCACACAAAGTCAGTACAAACCACAAGGCCTGAGTTCAGCTCTGGGCATCAGCCATAACACAGCTCAGAGACAGTGTTTTATGAGCAGTTCTTGGAATTTGTCCTTGTTAATGTGTCAGATCAGAAACAAATAAATGAAATAGTTATAATGTCAGTGTCTTAACACAGTGTCTTAAACATGGGTTTGTGCTGTGTATTTATTTTTTAGTAGTGTCAGTTTTTTTTTCTTTGATCAGTATCTAGGGTTTTCTTGCCTTCTGTACTATGTGTTTAGCTGGTTCTCTTTTCAGTTAGTGGGTTTTGGGAAATTTGACTGTACGTCTGACATAGAAAGTCTGGCACCCACTGTGGCTTTTTTCCCTAATACCGCTATGAAATTAAGTACCTGTAAGGATCAGGCCTAATGGATACTGGTTTGCATTTCTTAATTGCTGCTTTTCAACACGTAGCTGACAGGTCAGTTTGAATAGCATTGTAATAAAGCAGATACATAAGACTTCCCTGTTCTGTGGCTTTTACAAATACGTGCCTCTGTCAGTTGAGGAACTTGAATTCTAACAGCAAATTGTCATAAAAAGTGGAGTGTGAACAAAGATTTCTGGTATTTGGACAGCATAGTAACTACTGCAGTGTTTTTGTTCTGCAGGCCAAAGATGCAGCTAGACAGAGCTGCCCCATAATATAGATTCAAAGTCTGTTTTCTGATTACACCTTCCTAGAAAGCCTTGTTTGTGTTCTAACCAGTCATTCTAGCAAGTTGTAGACAGAATATTACTAGTACAACCAAGCTGTTTTAGAGGTAGATGAAAGTCCCAGAGAAGTGTATTCAGTGTCTTGAGCAGTATCTCAATTTTAAAAATTCTTATAGAGTATGCATTATTCTGACTGTTAATTGATTTCTTGCTTTAAGTTCCAGCTCCATACAGTATCTATGATTTGGTGTTTGTGATTTTAGAATAAAGAAAAAATGACATTTTTATTGGCTATTAGTTTTATAGCGAAAGGTGAGAAATGTGAAAGTAGAATAGGATGTAAAATCTGGAACGTTTTGGAGAAGGCCTCTTAAGGTAGGAAATGTAAGAACTGGATAAGTCTACTAGTGTTAACTTGTGCTCTCTAGCTGCTGTTGAAGGTAATTGTAAATTTTTGGTGGTGTTCATGAAGGAATTTATTTCAGAAGCAAAAAAAAAAAAGGCAGGCAAAGAAGCTCTGTTTAAGACAGATTTTTGCCATCTGTTGATTTTTGTTAATGTTTCTCTGGAGATAGTTCTCATCAAATTGGTGTAACAATTTAGGATGTATCCCATCATATTGGAATAACACCACTAGATCTAATAGTGACTAGAATATCGTTTTTTATTCTTGGGAATATTTTCTACATAGTATATGCTTATTCAGTATATTCGTTTTGCTTATATGTTTATAATGCTAAGAATAGTAGCAGAATTGTGCTGCTACTTTATGCTTATTGCATACTGTTAATTGTAAATGTTTTCTGATTGTATGTCATCATATCCCCTGTAGCTTCTTCAAAAATGGAAGAGTGAAAGTCATTCTTGTTTTTCAGCTCCAATAACTTGGCTCTGTTGGTATTTGTGAAAATTCATAACTTGCTCTTTTAAGACTAGATGGTTTTATGCACAGTACTATATACAGCAGTGCAAATGAAATATCATTTGATTAATTGTGATCTGAAAGGTTCTTGAATGAACCTTGTTTATGAGCATTGAACGTGATGATAAATAATATTCTGTAATTTCATGAAACGAGCTGTATAAATCTGAGGTTCTGTATTTGAAAGTAATTTTTTTTAAAGTCTATAAAAAATCTGAAGAATTTCTCAAAATATGTCTGTCTAAAGAATAATGCAACACGGATCTCATAGATCTATGTGATCTTTATTCAGATACAGAAGTTGCACTATCACAGAATATTTAACCAAAGAAATTGTCTCCAGAAAGCTAGAGACACTTGCCTCTTGCTTAATTCCTTGATATAAGAAAATGTTGGACATTGCAACTTTGAGTCATAATTTCTAATAGCAACTTCTGGGATTAATTTCTGTGGCTTAAATGTGCTGTGGGCTGAAACTGTTTCTTCCATTGTTTTTTTTAAAGGAAGAAACTTAATTTGGAAGGCCTGGAATCATATCTTGTCAGTTCAGAAGATGTTAATTTACAGCAAGGGAATTATTTTTTTAGCATAACGCTACAATTGAATAATACAGCCTTTAAGTTTAATAGTTTTGGGAAGGTAGCACTCAGTTTTATTTCTCTTCTGATATTTGTTACTGTTTGTGATTGAAAATATATATATATATTTAATTTTCTTTTTCTATTAATTAGAATACAGCTGTGCATATGGCTCAGGCAGATTTTTTCTGCTTTGTGGCCTTGGTGGGATTATTAGCTGTGGAACAACACATACAGCACTGGTTCCTCTAGACCTGGTTAAATGCAGAATGCAGGTTTGTTCTGCATGTTGATATGTGGTGACATTGACAAAGCATGTTTAGTGTGGTATAATTAATGTACTAATGAATCCAAGGCATAAAGTATCCCCCTGGACAGCACTGTCCAGCAGTGCATGGAGTTGTATATAAAAGCATGGTGTGTCTTTATCTTTTGCTGCAGAATACAGTTGTGAATATGGCTCGCTCAAGTTTTATGCTCTCTGTGGCGTTGGTGGGGTCCTAAGTTGTGGCCTGACACACACTGCTGTTGTACCACTGGATTTAGTGAAATGTCGTATGCAGGTTTGTATTAACTTAAACGTTTCCTAAACTTTTTCTCTTTGTAACCAGCATATTAAGAGTTTACAGTAGGGACACAGTCTTCTAGAAGACAGGAAGTGAGTAAACTTGATCAAGTCTACTGCTGTGAGACTAACAAAAAACACTTCCAAGAGAAGCAGAGGCATTTAGGATAAGATGAATTAATTATTGCCTGTGTTTAAAGCACCTTTAACTGGCTATATTTGCTAAAAAGGCACCTGTGACAATGGTGTTTGCTGGCTGGTAGGCCATCTAGCACAGTTTGTGCACTTTCGGAGGAAGGGAGTAGTATCTTTGGTGTTTTGAAGATATACTCTTTTTAGCCTGGAGTGACATGCATGTATAATTTGATCCATTAACATTGTGGACGTCACTGCATGGCTTATGAATTGGATATTTTATAATGGTGCAACTTGGAAGAAAATGAGTAAAACTTGATATAGTATTGGTGATGCCGTCGGTGCTTGTGGCAAGTTTCCTTGAACTGGTTCTTTATTGAACTGAACGGAGTGTCATCACATTGCACATAATTTGTGATAGTAGCTTCCCCATTTAATTCATATAGTTAGTGAACAGCCATGGATAAAAATGTACTAATGGATTTAGTCAGGCAAGTCTATGCCTCAAGACTGAAGCAAATTAAAGCACACTTCTGAATTTCTGGAAATACATGAATTAATTACTTACCTGTTGTGTAGTCTGACACTGATTATAAAAGTGGCAATTTTGGAATATTTGGACTTAGGAAACTAGAATGGAACTATAAATTAGTCCAGCCTACTAGTCACACTAGGAGTACTGCATATAATACTCTTTAAATTGTGATTTTCTGGAGGGCCTTCATTAGCATTCTTTACAAGAGAGTGTTTTTCTGGTACATCAGAACACCCAAAGCTTCAGTCTTAAGCTGGTAGTTCTGGACACATTGGGCAGTCACAGGCTGCATCAAATGAGGACAACAAGCTCTTTTCTACAAAATTTGTATTGAGATCAGCCTAACTACCTAGAAATTCTCTGATTCTACTAATAAGGAATAGCTGTAGCTGAGTCTGTGTTTATTTCTGAAATGTAGCATAAGTGCACTCTTCTGTTGTTACAATTTCAAAATCCGAGACCAGTAACTTGACTACCCATGCCTAAGGTGGAGTTTCCCGATGAGGGAGGAGATTGGCTATGGATAAAGAGGATGTAGTATCTCAAACAGTTCTTACACTGACTGCAAATTGGGTTAGTGAGCAAATATTCATATTTCTCAGCTTCAGCTTCTTGGTGTGTATGTTCAGCTTTGGCTACCAGTTCTGGGCTCCTTACATGGTAAGGGTGGTGACATTTCCCCTTCTCCAGGACTTAGAGGAAGGTGCAAGAGGAGGGTTCCCTGTGGATTCCAGGTGTGACCTTTTAAAACCTGTCAGTGTTTATCTGTACAGATCCAGTACAGAGCATGTTATTAATGCTTCCTAGATTCTCCAGGAAGAAATGCATTGCCTGCCCCCTCATGTCTTTTACGAAGAGGTTACCTTTTACGTTCATAATTAAACATGGTTCTGACATGAACATAGTCTTAAAACAAGTTTTACAGTGCCAAATTAAATATCCAATTTTCTAAAATTCTGAATCTCTTCAAATAGACATGTTTAGGTGAAATGTTTCTCAAGTATTTTGTTGCCAGACTGCAGGCAAAGTGTCAGTCACTGCAGGGTGACATACATGTCCCGTAGCTCTTTCTGAAAGCTTTGTTTGACTTTTAATTAGATGTCTTCCTTTTTATCCCTCTGTGGAAATGTTGGATGATGTAAAATACGAAACCTAAGCGTGGTGTAACTTAATGTTTGTCAGAATGATCCATTTAAGAATTTCTGTTAAATGCTTTCACATGAAACAAAATTATTCAAGTTGGTGGTCGTTTAATTTCTGAGAAGTTATTAATGAAATTGCACTCAAAGTTTTGTGTGTAGAAATTATTTTGTATGTAGCCTTTATTGTGAAGTCAAGATTACAAGTGTAGACGTTCTTGAGTACCCTTTGATCTGCTTTGCTCCAGCTGACTGTCTGGAGGGGTCAAATTAATATGTTTTCTGATTAAGAATCCCGTGACTCATCAGGCTTGGTTTGTGGTGACACTTGAGTGTACATTGGTGCGACATATAGAATGGTTGAGATTGCTGACAGCAGCTGTCAAATTTTTAAAGAATCTGATCTAAACATAATTATAACAGTATGCTCCTGACAGTGTTGGAGTACTGTTTTCAGCAAATCTTTTCAATACAGAAAGTTGTATTGTTGATTCGGAGAATAAATGTAAAGCAAAATTCAGACAGTTTGTTGTTTCCTTAGTAGTGAGGAACATACTGGCTGTTAAAATAAATTAGAATTTGAGACTAGCAAGTAACGATTAGAGTTAGATTAGTGTAACCGTGTGGTGAGTACACTGTCTGTCCAGGGAACCTTAGGAAGTCTGTATGAGTGATTTCCAAATTTTATATTTCTGATAGCGAGGTGAGAAGGGGAATAATAAGCTGTACCAAGCAATTAACTGTCTGTTCTGTTTAGGTTGATCCACAAAAATACAAGGGCATCTTCAATGGATTTTCAGTGACACTCAAAGAAGATGGCGTTCGTGGCTTGGCTAAGGGATGGGCTCCAACGTTTATTGGATATTCCATGCAGGGGCTTTGTAAATTTGGTTTCTATGAAGTTTTCAAAATCCTATATGGCAACATGCTGGGAGAGGTAAGCCTTCAGTGGTTTACGCATGGCTGTGTATCTGCAATATAATAATATAGTAATACGGAGTAATCACAAAAGCATGATTCATTAATAAAAAATTGTGTTTAAATTCACTTCAGGAAAATGCGTATTTGTGGCGTACTTCATTATATTTAGCTGCATCAGCCAGTGCGGAGTTTTTTGCTGACATTGCTCTGGCTCCAATGGAAGCTGCTAAAGTTCGTATTCAGACGCAGCCTGGATATGCTAACACTCTGCGGCAGGCCGCACCTAAAATGTTTGGAGAAGAAGGCATCTGGGCGTAAGTATCTCTTGATTTTAATTTTTACTTTTATTCAGGTTCTTGATGTTGAGTATTTTTCCCTAATGTAAGACTGTTGTTAAAACTAATTGTGGTGTTAGCTTCTGTAATACTTTTTGGCCTTTGTATTTCAAGGTAATAACATATTTCAGGGAATCTGTGCTGAACTGGCTGTTAATTCCACATGCTCCTTAGATCCATCTTTGTGAGTATCTTTGCGCTGAGTTCTGCTGGATAACTTCAGTTTCTAGCAGTTCCAGTCAGAGATATTCAGCAACTTTTTGGTTGTACAGTCAAAGATGCTTGAGTCATTGGCATGTAAGAATAATATAACTGCATGTTAGCTTTCTGTTCTGATAGAAGTGGCTGTAAATATACAAGTCATTTGTCACTGTCAGGACTGGGCTGGTATGCGGACATGAGCCTTGCTGTACTTGTTTTATCACATTTCTGCTATGCATTGTAATCATAAGAGTGGCTACAAAAATAACTGTGTAGCTTAGGGATCAGGTTAATTCTGATTTGTGTGACTGTTTTAAGTTTAGTACTCAGGAACTAATAAAACTTCAATTTCTATTCTGGAGGTATTGAGAAACTTAAGCCTTACAATGTCAGTGTCTGGAAATTGTATGCCCAATAGCAACAATAAACTCATTTTTTTCAAGTTAGAAATGTACCTTAAATAATGGAGAAAATGAAGCTGAGTTTGTATCTTCTCTGCTTAAGTTTCTATAAAGGTGTTGCTCCACTATGGATGAGGCAGATTCCGTACACAATGATGAAATTTGCCTGCTTTGAACGTACTGTTGAAGCTCTCTACAAGTATGTTGTTCCCAAGCCACGAAGTGAATGTTCAAAAGGAGAGCAGCTGGTAGTCACATTTGTTGCAGGCTATATTGGTAAGGAACCTTTAAGACCTACACTTCATTAATGGTCTACTGCAATTCTAGAAGCCTGTCCCTTTTCAGAATGTCAAATAGATGTAACTAAAATGGAAGAATTTACCTGTAATTTTAAAATGTGCAGGGGAAAAAGACTATATTCAATCTGTAAGTAGAAATTGGGTTGGTAGTAGGATAATACACTAACTGTTCTGATGTATTACCAATGTTAATGTCTAATTAACCTGATTTAAGTGAAAAAATCTTGCGTCTTTGGTAAGCTGGGGAAAGTTCAAGGAAGGGGAGAAAGCCATATCCAAAGATTCAGAAAGAGTTTTGTTTTAGCAGAAGAGGTGTCGCAAGAACAGACTGAGGTTTTCTTAGGCTCATGTCACATTATAAGTATGTACCTGCCATCCTTTCAAATTATTGGGAGGCTTGACCTGTGCAGTTTGTTAGCAGTTTATTAGAAGTTGTGGTTTCAGATGATTGTACTTAGCTGTACTATTACTGTGTACATTAAAACACAACGGAACTAATGTCAAATTATTCTTTCAGCTGGTGTGTTCTGTGCAATTGTTTCCCATCCTGCTGACTCTGTGGTGTCTGTATTAAACAAAGAAAAGGGCAGTTCTGCTTCCCAGGTTCTTGTGAGGCTTGGATTCAGAGGTATGTCCTTGCTTTCATGTGTTTTGGTTCAAGTGGTTGCGGAGTTTTGGGGAGGATTTTTTTTTTTTCCTGGATGCTTATGCTACTCCTGCTTTTATGTTTTGCTCTGCAGGTGTATGGAAGGGTCTGTTTGCTCGTATCATTATGATTGGTACCCTGACTGCACTACAGTGGTTCATCTATGATTCTGTGAAGGTTTATTTCAAACTTCCTCGTCCACCTCCACCTGAAATGCCAGAATCTCTGAAGAAGAAGCTTGGTCTAACTGAATAGACAGCTCATGGACTGACTATGCTGGCTGTCCCAGTGACAAGTTTCATGACTTTTATATATTTGACTATGTAGAAAACAAACTCTATGTTATGTCATTATTGGCTGTGCCCTCGTCCCACATGAGGGTTTAAATTCTGCCACTATCATTGCCTGAAATAAATGAGAAATGGAGTGCTTAGTGTCTGTTCGCTACTGCATACATAAGCTTCTTTTCATAGCAGCAAATACCTCAAATGCTCCACCTCCCTGCCCGCCCCCCCCCCAAAAAAAAAAAAGAAAATGTATTCAACACTTTGGGAGCTACAGAATAGTGAAACAGTTGTAACAAAAAGAGGCTTCCACTTTTTCCAGAGAAGTGCCAAGAACCTGTCCTCACAAAACTGCAAAAACTGGCTGCAGTTCTATGCACTGTTGTATTTGCCTATAATAAGCTGTTCCTGTACGACAGCTGAATGGCTGAGATGAGACTGTGGTCTGATAGGGCATCCTGAGCATATCATTAGTGTTCTCCATAGGGATAAAAGGAGCCTTATATATAATAGAGCCATTTCTGCTTTGCGGTAGCCATCCCCACGTAAACTAACTTGTGCTTACTTGAATAATTTCTGCTTCTTTTGGCTTTGAAACACACCAAAGAACTCGGTCCTTTTGGTTGTACTGTGGAATTAAACAGCGGCTGCTACCTTAACACAGGAAAAGTTGATGATAAGATTCTCCAAGATATTTAAACACTAGAAGCTTACTACAACTTTACAGTAAAATAACTTGTTTCGTATTGCAGGGTTTTATGAACTTGCCAACTTTTCCTTGTACTTGGTACTCCCGTGGTTTAATTTTTTTCTTTTTTTGGTAGTTGGTGGTTTGTTTGGCTTTTTTAAATGACTTTAATGCTGAGTTCTAGTTGAACCATGCACCTCGGCAATGCAAGAAGCCATAGTAGTATTTTTCTTTTTGGACCTAACTTGATGTGAAGAAATCTAGGTATGCCAGAGGAGACACTCGCACAATGTTTTAAGACAAGGAATTTGTTCTTTTTCTGTCTTTTACAGAAAGATGAGCATGCTGCCTTCTGTGTTTTGCCTGTTCTAGAACCCATGATTGATAGTCATGGTGAGAAAAATATCTAATAGTATATAAAATGGTCACCATATCCAGTACTACTTTGTTTGCTTAGTAGAGTTGGAGCTTGTGCACCTTATGTGCAAAACTGGATACGTTGCCTTTCAGCTTGTGAGCTGATGATACTGAACTTATCTTGGCATTTGTGTATTTTGTTTGGCTCCTTCCTCGTGTGTCCTTCAGAGTCAAAAAGAACAATTAAAGCAGGCGCCATTGGAGTAGCACAGATGTACCAACCACTGCATCTGATTGGAGTCTGATGTTCCTGCTACCCTTTTACGTAGCACTGAGCTTCTCTCCACCTGGGAGAACCCTCTGATGTCCAAGATCCGTGGATGTTTATGCTAGATAAGCAAGCTGAGCCTTATTTTGAACTTGTACCTTTCAAAATATGGAGTAAAATCTAAGCCTGCTCTTTCCCAGTCACCAGGACACTAAACACACTCATAGAGTGGCTGTTATCAACTGTTACACAGCAAAACCAAATTCCAGAAGTCTAAGTAAAACACTTCTAGAAGTGCTTCTGTGTTGGATTAAGTATACTTCATGATGGATGGATGTATGTCTTGTTCCCCACTGGGAGGCTTTGAAATTATTTGACAAATGATTAAATGTTCCTAAGAGCTTCCTTGGAGGAGAAAAGTAACTATGACTTGATCTTGTGTTAAGGGTTACTGATATTAAATCAGCTTTTAAAGTTAAATTTTGTGTTAGCGTTCAACTTGCTAGAGAAAGCAGCGTCACTTTTGTGTATGGGGTATCATAACTTCTTTAAAGGTGAGTTTTAACTCAGTAAGAGTTTCCCTTTCTGGAAAGCATCTCAAGTTTCTTTTAATACTGGGAAAGTGTTGTCAACTTTAATAGCTGACAGAAGAGTGAGACAAACGTGGCTTATACAGTGGGGTAGTCTGTCAAGTAATTCAGTGAGAAGCTAAGCTTCTGAAGACTCCTTATCGTACTATGTGTGGAGCAAAATGGTGATTTTTCCTCTAGAATTGTCACCTTTGTGTTGCTGTTTTAAATATGCAGGAAGTAATAAGAGAACCTTAAATCCATTTTCTTGCAGCTCAAGGGTAGATTCAAAACTATCTTAAAGATGTTCAGATAATCTTATCAAGGTAAATCTGAGATAAGACTGCAAGGGGCAGCTAGCTGTTCTCTGTTCTTTTTTGTAACTGGGAAAGGGAAAATAAGTACTTAGTACTGCATCCAGTGTTGTGTTTCAGAGGAAAACATGAGGTGGAGAGAATTGCCTTGCCGCAGCTGACTTCATTGACATTCAGTCATAGGCTTGTTTGGATGCTTTAACTTATGAAATGCTGTTGCTTAAAGGGTCACCCCCTGAAATTTAAATAGACTTCAGTGGGAAAACTGTAGCATAAAGATGCATTTAAAAGGTCAACTTTGTCATTGGTAATTGTACCTTATAGCATAATGTGTGGTTGTTTACTGGAAGTTAAGAAGATGGAGCAGGGGAACCACAGTGCTTCAGATGGACTTGTGTTTTTGTTGTAGGGGAAGTCCTGTATGGAAAAAAAAAGAGTCCATTTTGAGCCTAGTATAACTTCATTAACTCCAAAACAGTCACTAAACCCGAAAGAGCTTTATAAATGAGCTATGTATATGCTGCTTGTGTATTTTGTTCTGTGAAGGAGAAAACATGCTTTCTTGCTAATACTGGAACTGAGATCGGCTTTCTGGTTTAAAGCAAATAGTCTATATAAATTTGAAATACCAACTCCATTCACACCCTGTGTTTGTGTCAGATTGTACTACAGATCAAATGTGCTGGTACTTGCCGATACTTGCTGAAGTGCTTGTGGCATCTTAAAATAGGCTGTAATGATACAAACAATTGTAATTTACATTTCTACATAGAAATTATGTAGTTCACAATGAAAACAATAAACTTTCTGCGTTTTTGTAGCATATATGAGTATGTTGGATAGCTGAGTTTAATAGCTAGATGGCCTTGTTATGGGATATGATTTTTGGAACTTGAGTGATATGGCAGGAGGACTTTGCTAGCAGAAACTTCTTGACCTGGCTATTCCAGTGTCTAAAGGTAGTTTTTAACATGCTGGGATTACTTTACTTGTGTCATTTTTAAGTTCTGATCACTTAATGTTGTTGCTGTTTTGTTGTGTGAGCTTTTTTTGGGGGTTGGGCTTTTTTCTCGTGAGTTGCTGGCTGGGATATCGTAGAATCATAGAATGGTTGGGTTGGAAGGGATCTTAAAGATCCCTTGCCCCGCTGCCATGGGAAGGGACATGTCTCACTACATCAGGCTGCTCAAGGCTCCATCCAACCAAGGTTCCACAACTTCCCTGAGCAACCTGTGCCAGTGCCTTGCCACCCTCATCAGGAATTTTTTCCTAATGTCTAATCTAAGTCTTCCCCATTCAAATTTAAAGCCATTCCCCTTCATCTTATCACTACATGCCCTTGCAAAAAGTCCTTCCCCAGCTTTCTTGTAGGCCCCATTCAGGTACTGGGAGGCTGCTCTAAGTGATCTCCAGAGCCTTCTCTGGGCTAAGCAACACCAGCCTGTCCTCATAGGGGAGGTGCTCCTCTGGACCTGTTCCAACAGTTCCATATCTTTCTTATGTTGGGGATTCTAGAACTGGACACAGTAGTCCAGGTGGGGTCTCACGAGAGTAGAGTATAGGAGGAAAGACACCTCCCTTGACCTGCTGGCTGCAGTGCTTTTGATGCAGCCCAGGATACGGTTGGCCACCTCGGCTGCCAGCGCACATTGGCTCGTGATGAGCTTCTCACCAGCACCTCCAAGTCCTTCTCTGCAAGGCTGTTCTCAATTATGTTGTCCCCCAGCCTGTATTGAATCTGTGGATTGCCCTGACCCAGGTGTAGGACCTTGCATGTGGCCTTGTTGATCCTCATGAGTTCATGAGAATATAATCAGCCAGTTCTGTACCTGTATACCAAGTTAAAAGCAAAGATGTCCAGAGTATCACTACAGGTTTGGCTGCGTGGGATGGTGTGTTTTAAGTAGCATAGCCATATTTTCATTATTACCTGAATCCTGCAATGACTTAGAACTGTAGAGTATTGTTGAATGCTCCTAGAAATGAACTAAGGGGCTGCACTGAGGTGACACTGCCCACCGACAGCATGGAACCGCGGAGGCAAGGTTAGCAGTCTGCTTTAAATTTGTGAAAAACACCTCACTGCCTCATCTTTTCCAGCTTTGCCTCTGTCCTTATATGATTGTAATTAGCAAGCAACTTGTAGAACTTTCATTAACTTTTTAAGTACGAGAGAGGTGTGTGCTTGACCTGTGCAGGTTATGGGAGAATTACTGATCACTCACTTCTGAGGACAACACAGTGGGTGTGTAAACTTTAGATCCAGATTTTTCTTTATTTTTTTTCAAGTAAAATTTGCTTGTAGCAACAACATTACTAAAAGAATCATAATGCTTTCGACCTGCATTTCCTGGGAAGGGCGAGTAGTTTGTGTACATGTATCAATAAAGAGAAATTAATGGCTCTCTAACTTTTTTTTTTTTCAATTAACTTCCCATGGGAGCCACAAATGAGACTCCGTACTCAGCTTTTCACTGGTAAATGTGTTCTAAGAGTTGAGGTTACTCATTTGGGTGCTGGAAGTGAAATCAACACCCAAAGTGAAATCAAGTGAAATCTGTAACATGCTAAAGTTCAAAACTCATGGAGTGAATGTATTGAGACAAATATTAAATTGCTACTGTGGTTTGATCCCTACCTGGAAGCCACAATTTTCTTCTTTCCTTTGGAGGAGAAAAGGAAAGCTTAAGATCTGTCAGTTTTGGGTCCTGCTTTCTTTATGAACACAAATTCTAAAGGTAGGAACAACACTTCATGGTTTAACGCCATTGTATTTTACAAAATAAGTGATTTAATTGAACAAGCTTCTAAATGAAGCCTTTAAATATCGTCTTTTGTCTTAATACTACACATGATGGAGTTGTCACTCCTCAAATGCTACTATTCTTTAGGCAGTGATATTTCAGAGTGATCAGTTCATGTCTGAAATCTTCGTTAATTCATCCTTCATGTCTTTGATCCCAGTTTGAACTCTTGTTAGATTGGCCAGTTTCTCATTCAGCAAAGCAATTTCCTTTTCCCGTCGCAGAACGTCCTCTACCAATCTTCCTATTCTCAGTGTTAGGTCACTTACTAATGGCTCCAAGGTGGCAAAATCCTTTTTCAGTTTGTACATCTTGGGTTTTACATCATTTGCAAATGTAACTGTCTTCAGAACTTTTGCTCTGTCACTTTCAAGATTCAAAAGTCTATCCGAATGCTTGTTAAAATCACTCTTTAACTCCGATAATGCTGTCTTAATTTGCTCAATTTTTTTTGCATTACTGGATGCCAAGTTCTGTAGTTCTGTACTTCGGTCAATGCTACTGGTTAGCAGGTCACCTATATTTTTTACTGTCTTCTTTTCACCTTTTTCTACTTTATCTTCTAGTGTTTGCAAAGAATCTGTCAGTGCGGTCATATCCGAGACTAGGCCTGAAATGCGCCTTATGTCAGTTTTTACTGTCACAATTGTCAAACTCATTTTTTTTGTTACAGAAGCCGCATTCTGTTCAACACTTGAAACTGCATGAATAAGTGTTGTTAAATTCTTCTGCAGTTCTTCTTGGTTTTTAATTAAGCTGCTAGACCATGTTTTCATTGTATAAATATCTTCTTGCAGATGTTTAATATGAGAAATTGTTTGAGGATCTTCTAGCTGTTCCATTAAGTTCCAAGTCTTTTCACACTGGAGGAATACAAATAAAAATAATCGACAAGATTTCTAGCTTAACAACTCATTTCAAAATTAAACCTATGCTGTAATGAAACATTTTACTATTTTGATACCAAAACTGAGCATAAACCTTGTCTCTGGAAACAAAAATCTGCTGCAACATAACCAAAAATTTTATTTTTTCCTTTCAGTACATGTATATTCAAGTTTTACTACTCTTTGTATTAGAACAAAAATTACAGGAAGGTGCTGTCTGAGTTTTCAGCATCACCTCTGAAAATACAAGTCATCAAGCACAAATTTCTGATTTATAGATTTTTTTGTATCAAGCCTATAACCAGCATGCTCCAGGAAGACACATAAAAGATATTCAGAAACACTTTTAAAAGATGCCTGCTTTAAAATTCTATCATCCAAAAATCATGGACTATAATTAACTGCTATGTTTTTACTTTGGCAATCATAATATGTAATTTGAACATGACATTCACAGAAGAAAAAGCGCAAGGAACGATGCGTGTCTCCCTTTTGTTTCAACAGCCACCAAATTACTTCACAGGAAAAAAATTAACAGCCTGCTTCAATAAAAGCTACGTTAATGAGGGATCATTCATGCTACTGTTGGAGTTATGCTAAATTTGCTAGTTCACTTCTTGGTTTCTTAAAACAATTGTTTCTTGGTTTTCAAATTTGAGAGGAAGAAAGGAAAATATCCAAGTGATACTATCCTGTTCAGTCCCCAATAAGTCAGTGTGGAACTTGGGGAGTGAGGGAGGTACAAATGGGCAAGCTGAAACGCATTCTAAGAGGCTGCAATTAGTTTCAAGTTACAAAATCTTTTACTGATACTAGTAGTAAAAACATCACCAAAGAAACAAATATCTTTAACTTTTTGATTGTGTTGGTCAGTCCTCATTAGCGCAGAACTGTTTGCTTAAAAACAAAATACCAGAATTCAGACTGTGGGGAGTTGTGCTTATTTCCCAGTTAATGCCCTCAAAGGATCAGGATTTCCTATTCAATGTCATGGTCATTCAGCTTTCAAGGGAGTTGAGGTTGATGAAAGACATTAAATTGGGGCACATACCACTCACTGGTAATTTAGCCGCCCTTCCCCCAAAACATATGATGTAGAGAAGCATTGGAATATACTTGTGAAAAGTATTTAAAAACATTTCCACACAGAACAGTATTTCTTAATGGAACACTGCACACTAGAGTATTTATTCCATACCCTTTCTAGAAAAGCAATTGATTTTGAATTAGTTTATGCACCAGGACAGGGCAATTCACTACAATATATTTTTATTGAATATGACTGTAAACAGATACAAATCTATACATAAGTATGAAATGGAAAGACTTTGTAACGTTGAGAAACGCTGGCTTAATAGTCTCTTGAACATACAGCATTAACTGTTCAGTGAAGAGTGCAGTAGAGTTCTAAATAAATGAATGTACAAAACCAGAATAGCAACTTCTTGGGCTCAGGTGCTGTGGTTCATACTCTCTACTATGCAATCTCTTTTCCTGAGTTCAGAAATCAAGAATTGGAAATTATCAAGACATAAGTCTGTAAACACATTTATGATGGTCCCAAGATCCAAATTTCAATGAACAGCTACCAGGTCTATTAGGTAGCACTACATCCTGTGTAAGCAGATCTATTAAATCTCTGGATAAATTAGATATTCCCTGCCCCTACGAACATAACTCCGTGGCACTCGCTAATTGCTTTTGCAGCTCTTTGTTTTCCAAAGATCAGTGAACCGTGTCAATGACACTGTTATTTTTTTTTCCCTTTGCAATGCAAAGCAATGCCAGACATGTCCTGTAATGCTTAACAGAGAACATTCGACAGAAGAAAAGGTTAAAATTTGTTTCTAACACCACCATAACAAGTAAATAAAACCAAACTACAAAAAATCTGCTAAACTAATGCAGTGACTGGTCACATCAAATCTGCAAATTAAATGATGGAAGAGCCTAACAGGAATATCTCTTATTAAGAACTTGAGTCTCTGTAGTCCAATGACTTCAAGGGCAGAACAAAACTACGTCAGTGATTTTAGAAAGCTTGGAAAGGCTGGAAATAAGGTCTGAGGTGGCTGTTTGCATGGGCTCAAAGAAATAAAAGATGTCAGCAGCTGCTGTGAAACCCCCTCCATATAAAAGTACAAAAAGTGGGTTCAAGTACAAAAATACAAAAAAGAATGTGCTCAGTAAGGGGTACCTCACTAGTGTTTTCTGTTGTATCTAAGTATCAGTTATTAAATGTGTATTTAGTGCCTGTCTGCACATAATACAATATGTAGATCACAGTAATAACTTTGACATTGAGAAGTCTGTATCTTAAGCACAAAACCATTACGGTATGTAATACATTAAAGCGAGGTACATGCATATCTGCTTACAGATATGAAAATTACTGTTCACTGTGTTACAAGTCTGTGGAATACAAAAAGTAAAAATATAAAAAACAACATAGTAAATACTAAACATAAATTTTAATCTGATGTCTCAGAGTTTGTTTTTTTCCTTAAATCTAAATACTTCATTTCAAATTCCACTTTAATAAAAATGATCTTTTAATAAATAAGCTGAAAATAATCCTTAATTTAAGAAAACACTCCTTGCATCTTCCACCACAGTATATCTTGCTCTCTACACCTCTTTATCATGTTTGCCTTTCGATCTGATCCAATGCGTATTTACATTGATGACAGTATTTCAGCTAACCTTAACAATGTTGGAATCATCATTTTTTACCATAAAGTGCTCTTTCATCAATGAAAACCCCAAGTCCAAATTCACTTATCCCCATTCTGGTCATTTTTGAAGTTACAGCTTTCTAAAGTTATTTCTTTTGCTTCTGAAGATGCTTTTATGTCAGGCACTACTTCTAAAACCACTATTTCATTTTGCACTCTCAGTAGGCTGTCATTGTACTGTACGCCTTCAAGAACCTTTTGCATCGCCACTGTATCAGAAACAGTTTTCAACATATTATTTTCCACAGCATATAGCTGTGTTGTCAAGTCCTCTATCTTTTTCTCCATACTTAGCAACTCACTTGATAGTCTAAGAATTGAGTGAATAGCATTTTCAATTGTTGGCAAGTGTGTCTTGCACTCCTCAATTTTAGGTTCATAGTTCACAATTTTCTGATTGAGGTCTGTGTCCTTGGCTACCAGACTATTCTTTTCTTTTTCTAGCTTTTCAACTGCCTTTGCGTGCAACTCCAACTTTTGTTCAACTCCAGAGAATTCATCATCTTCTTGTCTTTTTAGTGTTCTAATATTTCTGGCTGTGCTGTCTTCCAAATCTCTTACTCTTTCTGAAAGGGATTTAATTCTTTGGTCAACTTCATTAATTTGGGAAGTAACTTCTGCATGTATGAACTTTGCTTCAGATTTTAAACCAGTAGTGTTTGTGTTCATTTCATCCAAGCTTCTTCTCCAGGAATCTCTAACATTTTCGAAATTCTCATTAATGCTCTGCATCTTTATAGAGAGAGTCTGTTCGTTGTACTGAATATTATTTATGATGTTATGAAGAGAAGATATTTCCTGCTCAAACTCAGGCATCACAGAGATGGATGAAGCAGCTTCTTGCAGGGTGCTTTGAGAAGACTCAAGCTGCATTTGTAACACAAAACAATATCTATGTCTACTTAACGAAATTAAGAATAGAAAACCATTTGCATTCATTTAACAGAGATTAAAGTCCCTTAGAAGCCGCTTTACTGTTACAAGCTCCCATATGATTTGTTTGCATGCTTTGTCTTTAAAATACTATTGATTAACTTAGCATGAAAATGTCACGGAAAGGGGTATGTTTGTTGTTGAATTTCTACAGAACACACCGTTTTCTTTGTTGTTAATCCCTTATTTTCCATGGTAGTTTTTGGGGTTTTTTTTTTGTAAAATACATCACATTACCTAAATCCCATGCAACATCCTGCAAGCTGAAGTGTAGTATAAAAATATCCAAATTATATCATGTATAAGTTACATCATTATGAGATCAGTGCTAAACCAACATCACTGGCATAAGCCATACTGTGCCCTCATCATTATCTGTATGATATAGGTGATAACTCGTCAGCCAGCCCATGGTTTTTACAGTAATGTCAAGCACAGATAAGAAAATAAAAGAGCAATGAAAAAAACACTGCGATCATTGCATTACATGTTTCTTATTAGAACAATTCTATTACATAAAAATGCCTGTAAATTTTTTTTTTCAAAATAACGTGTATTAGATTATACACAGAACAGTACTGGTAGAATGAAGTATGTGTATAAATAAGTTTCCTAAAAAATTGTTTAGTGTCTAAAAAATAATACTAAGACACGACAACTACATTCACATACTTGAACAATGGTATAGATTGGCACATTCTCCAAATGTCTATTCACAGGCAAGTAGAACACATAATGAAAATTCATTTCAAAACATAATTACAACAAAGTAAAACAACAGCGAATGTTTGCCAGAGATGATCCAATTAAGATGTTAATAATTACCTTTTCAGAAATTAAGTTAACTTTATTTTCCACATCCATGAATTTTTCAGCTTCTTGCTGTAAGAAATTGTACTTTTTTTCCATATCAGCGAATTGACCTGACTGCTGAAAGAGTAACCTGCAAATTGCAAATAAATTAATAGTAAACATAACTACATAGTTAGCATATATATTAGCATATATTAAGTGCTCTAGGACCCAGCAATTTGTTACTGCAGGGTTTGTGCTTACAGATTTTGCTAGATCAATACATGAGAGTAAAAGATATTGGGGTTTAAAGAAGTTGGTCTGTCTTCATATGGAAGTTACCTTTCAATAGAGGTGGAAAACCAGGGAAACATCCATAAGTGTGTTTCATTTTTACACAGTATGTCATTCAAACAGGAAAAAATGTCCAATAAGAAGACTACTGACATGGAGAGGCTATTACATCACTTCACAGGTAAGACAATGGGTAGTATTTATAAATAAGATACAACCAGTGGATATAAAACACAAAAAAATAATTTGGACTTTCTGGCAAAGCATCAAAAAAATCATGCATAGAAGCCTTTGGATTAAGTAAGGCACGTTAACTCTAATGCTGTTTAATTGTAACCACCCGAAAACATATGGTGCAGCTTTGTGGTAAAGCTTGTATAGCTGTTCTCGTGATGATGCTAGCTCTGAGCAGACAGTAGAGAACTCAATCCTGTAATTTATATACATACAATATTCACTTATTGTGAACTTGGGTGCTTGAAGCTGTAAGCTCTTTGTCCAGTTAAAATGGAAATGAGAAAACTAAGCAAAAAAACCCTGGATTTTGCTTAATATTTATTAATCCCAAAACAAGGTTTATTGTAAACTATTCACAAGTCCTCTCAGTAATAAGGACAATTCTATCTAGAACAACAGAGTTTATTTTAAATACTTGTGCTTTCAGAAATTGATAATTATTAGTATACTGCATAACAATTAGAAGTTTGAGAAGAATGACAATAATTTAGGCAGATTATATTAGGCAAAAAAGCTCAAATGCTAGCTGCAGATAGATAAATGCAAACCAGATATAAACAGATATACATAAAATGGCATGCAGAAGGCTCCCCAATCATTTTGTTCTACTAAGCTGTTCCACTTCTCAAAGATTTAGATAACCTAGGTGATACGAAAATAAGAACAAATTTTACCTAAAATTTCAGTCTGATATCTAGAGTGTAATATTCTGGACAAATTTCTTGCACTAAAGTTCTGAGAATTTCATCATATCATTTCTGCATGAAGCTCAGTTTCTGACAAAACTAAGGCACTGATGCCACTAAGATATTCTAAGATATCTTTTCAAAGGTACTTGATCTTTACTAGAAGACTCCACCTGATGAACAGTTTAGGACACTGCTGAGCAAATTATTTACGGAAAACTCTACTTTGCTTCTACTGTTGATTTATTATTTACCTGCCAAATGAGCCTTGTTGTATTTATTGTCAGATTAAGTTGCTCTTCACAGTTAGATGTAGTCTCCCAAAGCAGGTATTTAAAATTCATGAGCAAGGCACCTTTTAAACTTTCAACATGATAGAAGGGATCAAGCTTCTGCAACTCCTCACTGTACACTAATGTTTCCACACTTGTGAATGCTGCTATTCTTTTCTTGACCCTTCTATAGCTTTAACAAGTTTGTATAGTAGTTTAACCCAAACACTATATTTGACTGTAACTAATCATATTACCCATGATTGAACACGGTATGGACTACTAAAGAAAACATTGAAATCCACTTTAGAGGGTTACCTACCAGGCCAGCACCAGGCACACGGCAAGGGAAATTATGTTCAAGGTTGTCCGTGAGTCCATCCAAAAGGAACTCTGATTATTGCAGATCCTGGCACTTGCCAGCTTCCCACAATTACTGTGCTTCTCAACATTTTGTGAACCTTCATTGGTCTTGAATAAAGAAACATCTTTTTTCCTATGTTTAACTTCAGACATTTTGTGTTTTTAAAAAGCAGAAGCAAAAGAGCTAGGGAAAAAAGAAACGAACAAAATAGACTAGTTACTTCTAAGCATCTCCAAATATAACCTTTTGCCCTTTGGTTACATAAATACACCCTGGAAATGTTTCTTTCACTATTTACTGTGTTTTCTAGTTAAGTGTCACAATACATTCATAACACTTCCTAAAAATTGTTTAATACTCTAGAGCACAACTTTCATATTTTCTCAAACTGACATGATTTTTAAATCTTTTCCTAATTTCACCTTACAGAAATGTTCCAACAGTGGTACAACAAGCCATTTTGAAGATATATTTAAAAATCACAAGGATTGAAAACATTAAGATTTCTTATAATAGTTGACTACTGTCACAATTTTATTAGCAATTTACTTACAGATTTATGAAAAAATATTACATACTCCATATTAAAGGGGAAAGTGAATTTTCTCATTTTAAAAAATGGGATGTCAAATCAAGATTTAATTTAGAAATATTTCTATTGTAATTATTTCATGTCATCTGTAAAACCACTGACATCAGTTAACAGAAAGCCAGTAATAGCAACATACAAAAAAAATAACAAAATAATGCATCTAGATAAAAGAAAAGCTGTAATTTCCTCTTAGCTAAAATTAATGTTCCAATACATTCAGGCAATGTGAATATCCAATTTTGAAAAGCACAAAAGCTCATACTCTAACCAGCCAAGTGGAAGTACAGAGTTGAATTTTTAAGCCTAAAATCTTCCAGTATATTGCTCAGAACAGAACAGATCCAGTTGGTTTGGCACAGATTCAGACAAAAATGTTGTGCTTCTTTCTACTTTGCTCTCATGAGACCTCACCTGGAGTGCTGCATTCAGTTCTAGAGTCGTCAGCACAGGAAGGACCTGGGTCTTAGAGTGAGTCCAGAGGAGGACCACGAAGATGATCCAGGGCTGAAGCACCTCCCATACGAGGACAGGCTGAGAGAGTTGGGCTTGTTTAGCCTAGAGAAGAGAAAGGTCCGAGGAGACCTTATAGCAGCCTTCCAGTACTTAAAGGGGGTCTACAGGAAAGCTGGGGAGGGGCTCTTTGTTAGGGAGTGCAGTGACAGGATGAGAGGTAATGGCTTTAAGCTAAAAGGAGGATAGATTTAGATTAGATATTAGGAAGAAATTATTTACTGTGGGGGCAGTGAGGCACTGGTTCCCCAGGGAAGTTGTGGATGCCCCAATCCCTCAGGTGTTCATGGCCAGGTTAGATGAGGTTTTGAGCAATCTGACCTAGTACAAAGTGTCCCTGCCCATGGCAGGGGGCTTGGAACTGGAGGATCTTTAAGGTCCCTTCCAAAACAAACCATTCTATGATTTCATGATCTTTAAGGTCCCTTCCAACCCAAATTATTCTACGATTCCATGATCTTTAAGGTCCCTTCCAACCCAAACTATTCTACGATTCCATGATCTTTACGGTCCCTTCCAACCCAAACCATTCTACGATTCTATGATCATTAAGGTCCCTTCCAACCCAAACTATTCTACGATTCTATGATCTTTAAGGTCCCTTCCAACCCAAATTATTCTACGATTCCATGATCTTTAAGGTCCCTTCCAACCCAAATTATTCTACGATTCCATGATCTTTAAGGTCCCTTCCAACCCAAACCATTCTACAATTCCATGATCTTTAAGGTCCCTTCCAACCCAAACCATTCTACGATTCCATGATCTTTAAGGTCCCTTCCAACCCAAACCATTCTACGATTCCATGATCTTCAAGGTCCCTTCCAACCCAAACCATTCTACAATTCCATGATCTTCAAGGTCCCTTCCAACCCAAACCATTCTACGATTCCATGATCTTTAAGGTCCCTTCCAACCCAAACCATTCTACGATTCCATGATCTTCAAGGTCCCTTCCAACCCAAACCATTCTACAATTCCATGATCTTCAAGGTCCCTTCCAACCCAAACCATTCTACGATTCCATGATCTTTAAGGTCCCTTCCAACCCAAACCATTCTACGATTCCATGATCTTTAAGGTCCCTTCCAACCCATTCTATGATTCCTGGATCACTTTACAGTACTGCAGTCAGTCACATGTCAAAATATAAGTATTTAAATATTAGATGCACTTACGTATATGTAAAAGGCACTGTTTAAAGCCTAAATCTGTCACAAGGTACGAAGCTTAGAGCCGTTCACGAGTCACAGCTCTAGGATGCACCTGGGAGGCTGAAGCATGCAGGGAAGAACCCACCTCTTGCTCTCCCCCCAAAGCTGCAAAACGCTTTTTTGCAACTTTAAAAGCACCTTCGGGAGGGAGAGCCCGTATTAGTAAAGTTACAGTAACAAAAAGAGAGCTTGAAGAGGGACAACTCTAGCTGCCGGCAGGGACGAGCCGCGGCTCCCGCGGGGACGCTCGGAGCCTGCCGGCCCCTCGGGGCACAGCGGGCCCCTCCGCACCCCCAGTGCCCCGGGGTGGGGGGCCCAGCTCGCCCCGCTGTCCCGGGAGAGACCCCCGGGCTCACCGGCCCCTCGGCTCACCGGCCGCCGCCGCCACGTCAGCCGCGCTCCCGCCGAGGCCCCGCGAGACCAGGGCGGGAATGGGAGGAGGGGGGGGCGGTGCCTTCCCCGCCCGGCACGGAAGGAGGAAGCGGCGGGTGACGGGGTGGCGGCGGCTGCTGCTCCTGGTCCTCCTCGTCTCTCCGGGTGAGGCTCCGCTTTCTCTCTGGGTCCCCGTGCGGCGTGTCCGGGTGCGAGGGAGCCCTTTGTCTCCTCTCGTTTGCGCGGCCGCTTTGTTTTCGCCTTTCCCTCACGCCTCGCTCGGCCGGTTGTGCTGGGAAGCAGCAAAGCTGGTGGAGGGGCTGGAGAACAAGCCTTGGGAGGAGCGGCTGAGGGAGTTGGGGGTGTTGAACCTCGAGAAAAGGAGGCTGAGGGGAGACCTTGTCGCTCTCTACAGCTCCCTGCAAGGAGGTTGTGGAGAGGTGGATGTTGGTCCCTTCTCCCCAGTGGCAGGGGACAGGACGAGAGGGAATGGCCTCAGGCTGCGCCAGGGGGGCAAATTGAGGTGCAAATTGAGCATGGTGAAAAATTTCCTCCCTGGAAGGGTTCTCAGGCTGCCCGGGGAGGCGTTGAGTCCCCATCGCTGGAGGTGTTAAAAAGACAAGTGGATGAGGTGCTCAGGGATACAGTTTAATAGCAGACAGGTATGCGTGGGTTTGGTGATCTCAATGGTCTTTTCCCACCCAGTGATTCTATGATTATTAGGGTTTTTTTTTTAAACCTGGATTTTTTTATACCTGAGAGCTTTCACATACCTTTTTTTTGTATCAGAAACAGCGTGACCAGCAGGTCCAGGGAGGTTATTCTCCCTCTGTACTCGGAACTGGTGAGACTGCTCCTCAAATCCTGTGTTCAGTTCTGGGCCCCTCACCACAAGAAGGATGTTGAGGCTCTGGAGCGAGTCCAGAGAAGAGCAACAAAGCTGGTGAGGGGGCTGGAGAGCAGGTCTTATGAGGAACGGCTGAGGGAGCTGGGGTTGTTTAGCCTGGAGAAGAGGAGGCTGAGGGAAGACCTCATTGCTATCTACAACTACCTGAAAGGAGGTTGTAGAGAGGAGGGTGCTGGCCTCTTCTCCCAAGTGACAGGGGACAGGACAAGAGGGAATGGCCTCAAGCTCCACCAGGGGAGGTTTAGGCTGGACATTAGGAAAAAATTCTTCACAGAAAGGGTCATTGGGCACTGGAACAGGCTGCCCAGGGAGGTGGTTGAGTCACCTTCCCTGGAGGTGTTTAAGGCACGGGTGGACGAGGTGCTAAGGGGCATGGTTTAGTGTTTGATGGGAATGGTTGGACTCGATGATCCGGTGGGTCTCTTCCAACCTGGTTATTCTATGATTCTATGAAGTGGTGCGGTGGGAAGACTTCCCTAACCACTTAATTTTCGGTGAAAACAGGTAGTTCTGTCAGTCCGGTGGAAGAGGAGCTCCATCACTGGCCTGTCCGGAGGCAGCTGCTTTACATCTCCCAGGCTTCTGGAGGAGGGAGCGAAGGAAAAGGTGAGCAGTTCAGCAGGCCCTGTGGAGGACCTTGGAGTTGCCTTGAAACCTTTGATCCTTGTGCAGGAGTGGGATCAGAGAAATCAAAATCAGGTTGGATGGGGCTCTAAGCAACCTGATCTTGCTGAGGATGTCCCTGCTGTCTGCTGGGGGCTTGGACTAGGTGACTTTCATGGTCCCTTCCAACCCAAACTGTTCTGTGATAGGAATGGTTGGACTCGATCCGGTGGTTCTCTTCCAACCTGGTTATTCTATGATTCTATGTGATTCTATGACTCTATGATGATTTTGACCATTACGAACTCTTGAGTTAGCTGATTGGTACTGAGATACCTTTTCATGGTAGACAGTAGCTTTCACCTTATATTGTCTTCAGGCTAATTTTTTTTTAATGACATAGAAGGAGAATGCAAATTTATAGTTGTATATCAGATGCTGACAAAGGAAGGTCTACCTCAGTTGTTGGCAGTGTTGGTTGCTGCATCTTTGATCATGGGTCCAGATCTGAGTGAACTTGTATGGAGTCTTGAACTTTGAGACAGCATTGAGTTTCTCTCATGGGATTTGGTACACAGGGATTTTATTTTGTGTCATAGTTCTACCCAGTGTTGTCAGCCATGAGGCCAGTCCTTTTTCTCATCCTATTATCCCAATCACATGATCCAAAGAGTTAAAAAATTTGGGGATGTAGTGGGTGGAGTGAAGACCTTTTCATAGAGACGTTTGGCAAGTTCCTAGTGTATGTGCAGCTCACACAGGCTGTGTTTCTTTAGTCCTATGGGTGTCCATAAACACAAATACATAGAAAGGTGGAAAATTACTTCCATTTGTTTTCTTTTTTTTTTTCAGAATTAGCAGTACGTATTTGCTTTTTTAATGAAAAATTCGGTTTACATAGTAAGCACAAAAGTTTTACCGTGGGTCTAATTAATTGTTAAGGATTGAAATTCTTTTTACACTTGCTGTATGTGCCTCCAAGTGATACAATCACAGAAATACTGTAGTCAAATTAATTATAATAATGCTAAGCTGGATGTTTTTATTAAATATAATAGTATATGGCATCTAAACAATATTTCAAGAATACTGTTCATATTCACAGTAGCTTGTGAACTATTATAACTCAATTCTTAATATGCCTTTTTTACCCTGTTGAAAAGGAATATTAGATTTCCCTAGTGTTTTCTTGATGCTACTGTGCTGTCCAGCCAAGCTAGGCTAGTGAGTCATAAACAGTATAATTAAATTAATATAACAGTAGTATGAAAGTCTCTTTATCAAGACAGAAAGTAAAAAGAAGTTTTTGTCTTTCTGCAGTTTGTAGTATGAACTTGCCCCAAGATCCGATGATTCACTGCATTTTCCACTAATGCAGCTACTCTGCTACTTTTTCTGAATTTAAAACCAAAATTCATTAGCTCTTTGAAAATTTTTTTACTTGTATGTTATGTTCTGGTTCCAACTTGACTTTTATTTTTCTCCCTCTCTTTTTCACACTGGAGAAATATGGATGTCAAGAGTAGAAACTATTTACTTATGAATCGCCAAGCACTGGAAAAGGACATCAAGACCTCTTATATTATGGATCATATGATTTCTGACGAAGTACTAACATTACAGGAGGAGGAGAAAGTGAGACAACAGGTGGAATTGTCTCTTACTGTTACTTATCTTTCTAGTCTATTCACATGTTTTTACCATCCTTTTTAAAAATAGTAATTTCTGTCTATCTCATTTCTGGATTCAGTAAATTCTTAAGTGTGTACCTAGCATGCGGTTTTTATTGCGCTTCGTAAGGGTACGTTAATGGCTTGATCAAGTTCGAGGCTTTTTCTGTAACTATAAACGATCTAGAGTTGACAGAATGATAGATAAGATTTATAAGGCCTTTTAGTTTTGTATAACATCTCTTTTAATGTGTTTTTCTAGAGTACACAGAGGGAGCGAGCAGCTATGCTAATAAACATTATCCTTACAAAGGATAATAATTCGTACAGATCCTTTTATAATGCACTACTTCATGAAGGGTACAGAGATCTTGCTGCGCTTCTTCAGGACGGCATACCTGCCATCTCCTCCAGAAATGGGAAGAGTTCAGTGGATGGAATGACTTCATTTGGTCAGTGTAACTACAGCAATCCCTGGGCTTGAAAGTAAAGACAAGTTGCCTTTTTTATTCCTTACTAAGTGACTATCTGTAATACTTATTCCGATGAAAGAGGAGTAGATGGTGCATTGACTTGGTAGTGTGGTAGTCAGTATTTCTGTATTTAATATATCAGGAGAGTTTCAACAGTTAGGACTTTTGTAGGTCATCTCAAAAATGTTTATATTAAGTCATGTTTATTTTAAAAGATGGTAATCATGAAGCTCTCAGTGTTTTCTCCATTTGTAACGTTTTTGCTGTATGTGGAAAACCTCTTTATTTCTATACATTAAAGAATTAGAATCTAACATAAAAAGTTATAGCCTCCAAAATTCTGATATTTATCTTAAAGGGTAATCTATAGTCTCTCAGCCTATGTGCCAATAGCTGATCTAGTTAATAATAATAGATTGCTTAATTCTCTCCACCAGATCTTTCAGTTACACTACACAAGTTCCTAACTTTTACCTAACTTGTCATCAGTATAATCTTTGATTAACATGAAATAAATAAGTAATTTCTAATGGGAAGAACTTTCAAACTATGGGACTTTCAAACTATGTCTGACTACCTGCCAGATTTATTGGTGCTCTACATTTTAAGTGTCATAAACATGGGGAATTTTGATTACCTTAGTAAGATTTCCCAAAGCTTATTGGAATAATATTGCACTGCATATGGCCACTTTGTGGCCAGCAGTGGACAGATAAAGTGCACATTTCCTTTCTTGCTGTGTTTTACCTGCTCTACTGCAAGTTGTGCTATATTAGCTTAAATCACAGGAAGTCTTGCCTGGACCATGGTGCCGTGCTGTTAACTGCAAAGCAAAAGCCTTGTATAGCTCGCTTTATTTTCTGCTGTATCCATTGGGTGGTAACTTATGGCTTAAGAAAGTGACTTGGTAGTTGTCTGTAGTAATGTTGAGCTCCTGCATTTGACGCAGTTTCTACTTGAGCTGTTAATTATGTTTTCACTTCTGCGGATTGATGTAACTAGCTTGCATAAAATGTAGTTATTAATTGGAATACTAATTTAGGTGGGAGACTAGTTACCTGTTAAGTAATTTATTTCTTAAAAAAGTAGTATTTTCAATATTTGGTGTTGTGAGCCCGGTGGGTTTTAGAGCATTTGTATGGGACACAAGGAGTGTGGGCAAAATTGCTAATTGTTTGGGGTGAAGAGTTATTTGGTTTGAAGAGGCACCACACTTTGAAATTACTTCTAATTTGCCTCTTTTTTTGTTTTTAACTTTAGTTAAGACAGTTCTCTGCGAAGGAGGTGTGCCACAGAGACCAGTTGTGTTTGTCACTCGACCAAAACTGGTAGATGCTATTAAGCAGAAACTGCGCTGCTTGGGGAGCGATCCAGGCTGGATCACAGTTTATGGAATGGCGGGTTGTGGGAAGACTGTTTTAACAGCAGAAGCTTTGAGGGATCATCAGCTTTTGGAAGGTACTTTTAGAAAAATGTCTGTATTTTTATACAAGTTACTACTGGTACGCACATCTTGGACATATATGACAAAGCATCTTATGCCATCCTGAAAGTAATTTAGAATTTTGGTTTCTAAATTCCTTAGGTGCTTCTGAAATATTTGTTTGCAGTGTACAGCCTTCATAACCATTTAGGGCTCTAGGACCACTAAATATTTTACTAATTTTTGGGAAAAGATTATGAACAGCTTTTCACCTTGGATTCTACTTTGGTTTATCACAGTAGATTTGTCCTTAATTCACTTGAAATTTTTATTTCTGTTAGTGCAAAATAATCATACTTAGTTTGTATTCCTTTAGGGCATTTCTTGTTAAGTCCTCAGATTCTTCCCCTTGCTATGTGAGTTTAAAAAGTCTTGCTTTAAGTTTTGCATGTATTTTAATAATGACAAGCATTTGAGGAGCAATTACCCTTCAGCTTAAAAGAGATCATAAGTGAAATTATTGAATTATTTCCTGAATTATTGAATTTTTTGAATTATTGAATATTGAATTATTTCCTGCCCCACCCCTGCCAACACACTTGGAGGTGAAAATGGGACCCAGGCATTAGAAAACATGATGTAGGGACAAACTAAAGCATCCTATGCTGCAGCTGACTTTTCATCCTGGACTCTGTACTCCTACAGCAGTACAGGGTGAAAAAATTTAAACACTAAGTCAGACCAGCAGGAAGGTAAATGCAGAAGGGGCTGTCAAGGAACAGGCAGGAAGGCCTGAAGGGGAGGGATGACGGCATCAGTTCTAGCATAAATTCTCTGTGGGAGTTTGCCCTACACAGCCTATTGCTTTAAAAATAAAAAGTAGTGTTCTTGTAGAACCATCCTTCTGTATTAATGGCAGAGTTGCAAGGTTAGCTTGCAGTATTTCTGATTCTAAATGTATAGCGTTATTAATACTGCTTCCCTTGTTAGATTACTTTCCAGGAGGAGTTCACTGGATCTCTGTTGGAAAACAGGACAAAGCAGGGCTCCTGATAAAACTTCAGAATCTCTGTAGTAGATTAGAACATGACTCTACTCTTTCACAAAGACCACCACTTAACGTTGAGGAGGCTAAAGATCGTCTTCGTTTGCTGATGCTGCGCAAATATCCCAGGTACTGTCAGTTAAATGAAACGTTATTCTTTCAACAGATAAAACTCGGCAGATTAACTTTGGTCTAACCGTCTAAGGTGTCTTTGTTGTGGTTACATGTCTGTGTTGTTTGTTGGTTTTTTTTAAACCAACTAACTATTACATTTTTTTACTTCCCCTTTTTTACTGTAGATAATTAGGAGGTGTAATTCAAGGTGAAGCAGATGATACTTCTAGAATTGCAATTTTTTTGTAGGGTTTCCTGTTAAAATTTTATAAATTACTGACTTGCATATGATAAAAGAATAAGTGAGTTCAGAGAACTGTACAAAAGCTGAAGGGTAGATAGATGCTAGAAGCAGATGTATAATGTACATAGTATAACTCTGCCCCTGTTTAGTTGTTTGGTTTTTTTATAGAGTAACTGAAGGGGCGCATTATATGATTGTGCTGGATACGAATATGTTTAGTAGGCTAATAAGGCTTCTGCTAACAAAATATGTTAACCAGCTATGCAGGAGTCACATTCACTTGTATAATTATTAGTCATTAAATAATGAAGTTTGGGAATGAACAGTTGAAAATAAGAATTGCTCTAACTCTCAGTGTTCTCGTATACGTAGAATGCTTCACTGATGTGTGAGGATCAACAGCAGAATTAAGCAGAATTAAGCATCCTGTGATTGTTATCACAGTGTTTTGGGTTTTTTTTTAATAAACCTAATTAGGTATTAAGATTTGTTGATTAGGTTGGGGAAGAATGTCACTGGTACCAAAAGACTGGAGGGACTTGGAATTTTTTGGGTGGATTAAAAACATAAAATCAGTCAGTAATTCATGCTGCCCAGCATATTTCCAAGTGTGAAGGTACCGCAAAATTAGTAATTTATAGCTATGATAACGTTATTGTGATTTATAAAAAAAGTGTTAATAGAGGAGTGGTATAAAAGTGAGATATGGGCATGCAAGACTTGATGCAGCTTTGAAAATGTGGTACGATGTGTATGCGCCTGTTTATGAAGGATAAAATCCTTACAAATAAGCCTCAGTGGTGTGAGCTGAAGGAAAACGCAGAAGTCTTTGTGCTTCATTGGGGACTGGCCAGTTTAACTAATGAGTAGTGTAGCTGAAACTGCCATCCCTTTAAAAAAAAAAAAAAAAAATGACAGTGAATGTGAACAATTTGCAGGATTGAGTTTCAATAACTTTCTTTCCTCCATAAAAGATGCAGAATGCAAATAACTGGTATTTTTCTTCTTCCCAGACAATCTTCTTGATGTCTTGCTCCAACCTTTTTAAAACAGTTCTCGGTGACAACTTTGTCAGATACAGGCAGGTGTAGGGAAATCTGCTACACCTTATTCTGGTGAGATTCCATGTAGTAACCTGCAAATGTGGCTAGTCATAGGATTTGAATATGCAGTCACTATAAAGTATTATTTACCTAAAAAAATCATCAGCATCCAAGACAATTCCTTCACAAAAGGATTAGTCTCTGTAGCTTTCGGAAGGTACGAGAGTGAAACTGAAAATTGTTGAAAAAGAAACTGAAATCGTTTGTCCCATAAAGCTTATCACTAGCTTGTGTCAAGCAGAGTTGTTATCTAGTCCTATGCAACTTTTTTCTTCGTTTATGAAATCTGATGACTTGAAAAGCAGAGTAAATATTTCTATTTTTTCTGGCATCTACTAATGGAAATATTTCTTAAAACTTTATTGTATGGGCTTCAGTTGCAGCTATAAAGCAATAAATGGTAAAACTTCTTTTTTTTTTTTTAGATACTTGCATTCAGCTTTCTTACACAATGTTTAATGCCCTCATAGGATACTTTATGTATTAATATAAAAAATTATGCAGAGATATGTTGTAAATTCTGAAAATGTTCTTTTATTTTTAAAATGCAATACTGTATTTTAGTACTAATAGTTGATCTGAAATCTGCAATATTTCTTCTTCTACCAGATCTCTTTTGATCCTGGATGACATTTGGGATTCCTGGGTATTAAAAGCATTTGATAATCAATGTCAGGTTCTTATCACCAGTAGAGACAGAAGCGTAACAGATGCCGTAGCTGGTAAGGAGCAATTTCCTGCCTTGCATCACAGATAGTGTATGTGTTTGTATGCAATTTGTTCTTGTGAACTTTGAAAAGAATCTGATCCAGTCCACGTCTATCAGCTTGTGCATAAGTGGCAAAGTTTTACAATTCTGCTTTGTAGCACTTTATGCTCTTTGTGAAATAAATGTTATATGTTATACTTAAAGGTACATGTCTACATTGAAGAGTGCAATTATTCTCAACAGGATAAATTAACTTCTGTGAAACTGCTGCTGTTAGACTGATTAAATATACAGTATTAAGCAGGTGCTGTTACAACACGCCCATAGTTCAGCTGTAATTATTACAGTCTAGTTTCTCCACCTTCTAATGCAAACTTCATTCTGATAAATAGAATTTATACTCTTCTTAATACTAAGCCTATAAAATACTATGCACCGAATCATGAGTCTTATCCTTTGCTTCAGATTTTGCTTGGAGAATACTCTCAATTTTCATGAATTTTTTACATTCTTTTTTTTTTTTCCCTGTGTTTCTGTGTCTAGGCAATAAATATGAGGTTCGTGTGGAAAGTGGACTAGCACATGAGAAAGGATTGGAGATTTTATCCCTATTTGTGAATATGAAAATATCAGAACTGCCAGAACAAGCTAACTGCCTTGTAAGAGAATGCAAAGGTATACTTGCCACTCTCTAACATACTGTTTAACACTGAATGTACTTTTTTTATTTCTAGATTTTGACTTACAGATAGAGGAGGGAACTGTAGGAACACTGTAGGCCTTAAGTAAAACACAAGTGTTTATTAGGTTCTAGAAGTGTCTCGTGTTGGTTTTTGAGTAGTTTTCTTCAGCGTATCTTCCTCCTGCCTCCCTGTTACACCTTAATTTGTTGACTTTGCAGATGTCTAAATGGGTGACATGTTGTGTTTATCTGTTCTCCACACCTCAAGAATTTAATCAATGAATTGGGAAAATTATGTCATTTGTTTAACCACTTGACTAAACTATTGGATTGTGATTCTTGAAAAACTTTAATCTTTTCCTTCAGGTTCTCCTCTTGTGATATCCTTGATAGGCGCATTGTTACGAGACTTCCCTAATCGCTGGGAATACTATCTCAGACAGTTGCAAAATAAGCAGTTTAAAAGAATAAGAAAATCTTCTTCTTATGATTATGAAGCCCTTGATGAAGCAATGTCTATAAGTGTTGAGCAACTGAATGACAATTATAAAGACTACTATAAAGACCTTTCTGTCCTCCCAAAAGATGTTAGAGTACCTACTAAGGTAATAAAAGCAATGCAGAAATCTCATAATTTTTAGTGACATACAAACAATAATTTTAAAGAATTAATATAATTTATAATTGTTTCGTATAAATTATGTTGCATATAACAATAATAATTGCTAGGTTGAGTGGGTTTGGTCCATTATTGTATTGTGATTTTTATTATCAGTAGTGAGAATAAACAATTGTAACTAAATAAATGTATTCATAATGTAAGTTTAATGTGCATTCCATATATAGCTCTTTAAATAGATTGCAGTTGAGCTCTCAGAAGGCTTAAAAACTGTCATTTAAAATTTGTCTCCTTTAAGAAAAAGACAGTATCACCATAAATCAGCACAAATAGACAGGATGAATTTGTAATATTTCTATATTTGTTAGCATGTGATTTGTTCTCTGTTATGAGAGATAGCCTTTTACGAAATTCGTACGAGTCATACTACCCTTTAGTTCTGATTATTTTCTGTCTTAATTTGCTTCTTTAGGTTCTCTGTATTCTTTGGGATATGGAAACTGAAGAAGTTGAGGATATACTACAGGAATTTGTTAACAAATCACTGTTGTTCTGTGATCGTAATGGGAAGTCATTTCATTATTATTTACATGATCTCCAGCTTGACTTTCTTACAGAGAAGAATCGCAACCAGCTTCAGGTATGGTATTAACTGATAAACTGACTTTTAACTTTACTCTCCGAAGCTGGGCATTTTTCAGAAAATATTCCTTTATTAAATGATATTGAGCGTAACTTCATAGAGTAGGTCCACAATGAAATTAAACTTAATGGTGACTAATTAAAAATGTCTATTTTCAACTTGAAATTGTGGAGTGATTTCATGATGATTCCATTTGGAGCTAAGAAACTAAACAGAGAGAATACTCTCTATCCATCATTTTTCTGTCAAAGACTTCTCTATCAGGAAATGGAATGTTCCACTGGTAATTCCAAAAGCGACAAGACCCTATCACAATTGAAAGTGTCTGCATTAAAGAAGAAATGTGCTTTTTATTCCTTTTTTTTTTCAAGTTAAGGCAATACTTGCAGGGAGAGTACCTTGCAGTTGTGCCCAATAAATTTATCAGTTCTGAAGGGCAGAGCAGAAAAGTGTTAAAAAATTGCCTTGCTTTAGATCTACACACGTAAGGGTCTTTTTTTTGTTGGCTACCCACATTGAACTTGGAGAGTGATTAAACAGCAGTTCTCAACCTAAGAAGGAAGGTTAACAGCTTGCTTTTCTGTCTTTTTTTAAAATCCAAAGCGTATTTCTGGAGAATTTTTAAGCAACGAATTAAGTTAAGTGTACAGTTTTGGGAGGTAAGCTTTTCCTATTTAATTTATGTATTATGATTGAGAAATAGTAATAGTATTCCTCAATACTACATACAGTATAATATTAATAATAGAATTATAAGTCCTCAATACTGAAACCAGTACATACTTTGATATAGTACTAATGGAAAGTGTGTTTTGATTCACATTGCAGGAGCTACATAAAAATATAGTAAATCAGTACAAGAAGTATTACAAACTTAATACACCTGTTCCCTCTCAAGAGGATTGCATGTACTGGTATAACTTTATAGCATATCACATGGCTGGTGCCAACATGCAGAAGGTGAGTTCTGACTAGTGTCTTCAATTTCCCTTCTTGGTCCACACTTACCCCTGCCTTTCCCCCAGGCTTTTTTTCACTTGAACCTCTCTTCTGCCAGGCTTTTATGCAGATAGGGAAGCACTCAACTTAGAGTCCTTTAGGAACTCCATGGATAATCACTGTCTGTTATGAGGAGTACTTTATTTCTACCCTTTGTGTCTTGTCTTCTCAACCAGTTCTCGAGAAGATTTCTTATTTTGTATCATAATAGCTTGTGGTTTTCTTTTCCTTTTGAACTGGATTTGATAAGAAATCTTCTCTAAACATTTTTTGAAAACCCAGGCTTGCTTTCTTGTATGACAGTACAAGTAAATTGATTTCCTCAGAGAATTAGATTGGATTAGTTAGTTTTTTCTACAGAAGCCTAGTTAGTTTTTTTCTTATGTCATACTGATTTGTTTGTTAAAGTTCATTCTCAGTATTACTAGATTTCAATAGCTATAAAAGATACAGTAGGAGTTAGAGGGACAAAATTCTTGTTCCCAGGATCACCTTGGTGCTTTTAAAAAATTGCTGTCATTTTTGCCATCTCCTCTTTTATAGGCACTGAGTTAGTATGAGACGCAAATCATGCAGCAAGATTAATACTTCAGTAGTTTCACTTGAATGTTTTTAGCATTCTGGCCTTGAATAGCATTTGGTCCTGATTGCTGACTGCTTTATTTCACATGTACTCAAACCTTCTCATGTGAACCTCTTTTGAGATAGTTCATCTGACTCGTTATATAAAATACACTTTGTGTACTTATATTTGTATACCACATTAATTATGAATGTTCCTGTAGTTTTTCTAATCATGCTTATATCATTATTCCAATCTCTTTAATTTCAGTGTATTGGGAAAATTATTTTATTATTAGACTTTCTACATTTTGTAGAATTGGCTTCTCAGTTCTTTAGATCTGGATGCAGGAGTTGAATACACCATTAGCAAGTTTGCCAGTGGTAGGCTAAGGACCACGGGTTTGTCTGCTTTGGAGAAAAAGAGGCTGAGGGGTGACCTCATTGCTATCTTTACAGCTTCCAGAGGAAGGGAAGTGGAGAGGGAGGTGCTGATCTCTTCTCCCTGATACCCAGAATAGGATGCATGAGCATGGTGCAAAACTGCACCAGAGGAGATTTAGACTGGACATTAGAAAGCATTTCTTTACCAAGAGGGTGGTCAAACACTAGAACAGGCTTCCTAGAGAGCTGGCCGATGCCCCAAGCCTGTCAGTGCTTACAAGGCAAAGTCCAAATGCCTCAATGACATGCTTCAACTTGCTCAGCCCTGACCTGGACAGGCAGTTGGACCAAATGATCATTGTAGGTCCCTTCAAACTGAGATATTCTATTCTAATAATTCTGTTTGCTATTTCTGATTGCCTTTTAAGTAGCTTTCTAATTTTTTATTTAAATAAAATTGTAACATTTTTCTGTTTTCATTCAAATTCAGCATTTGCTAGGAACTAAACCAGATCACTATTATCAGAGTGATCTTTGCTAGTCTGGAGTAGAAGAAGCTTCTTCAGAGTCTTATCCTAAACCAGGTCTTATGTGCTACAGAAGTCAAGACTTGCTTAACACCCTGATCCCTTCTCTGACTAGCTGTATCAAAGAACAGTGTTTGCATTAAAATAACAAGCTAAGTCTTCTATACCCAGAATTTTCATACCTGATCAAGTGAGATGTAGGAAACAGGAAATTGCTTAAGTTTTTGACTATAGACAATTGTACTGAAGCATATTAAATACCTAATGTATTTCCTGTGCTTTTCTTTTTCCCCTCAATTACATTCTGTTGTGGAACTCATGCTCTGAACTTAAATTTCTGTTGTAGGAACTCCGTGATCTTATGTTTTCTCTAGATTGGATTAGAGCTAAAACAGAATTGGTAGGGCCTGCTCATCTGATTCATGAATATGTAGAATATAGTACAATCCTGGATCAAAAGGTATGGTACTAAAAGGTAAATGATCAGTCTGTTCCAAATATATTTTTCTGTGTTGGATGTATACATATATGGGAGATACATAGAAAGCTTATACAGAAAAGTAAAAATGGTACTAAGTTAAACTTTACTTGGAGAAGAGAAAAATGAAGATAACTTAGCTTTCAGTTTTAGTTTTATTTGTAACTTCAGTGTGTGCCCAAGTGATTAACCGTGGAAATCAATAACTAAGGTGAACAACAGTACTCTGCATTTGAGGAAGTGTGGGATTTTGCTGGATGCTTGGAATAGTCTTTCTGATATTTCACATTGGCAACAGTCATTTACTCAATAACTAGTCAATGTCCTTTGTTTGAAAAAATAAGGATAATATGCTTTCTTGAATAGGATAATAAAATATTTCAGTCTATCATATGTACTTGCAGTAGAATTAAATAGAATAGAACTAAGTGCTTCTGTGAGTAAATTACCAGTACAGAAAATATAAAAAGCAAAAGTCACGTCAACTTTCTATGTTATTAAAAATTATCTGCTCTTTACATAGGATAGCACAGTACGTGAAAACTTCCAGGAATTTCTGTCTTTAAATGGGCACCTTCTTGGACGGCAACCATTTCCTGACATTATACAGCTGGGTCTTTGCCAGCCAGAGACATCAGAGGTTTATCAACAAGCCAAGCTACATGCTCAAAGAGAAACAGGAGCATTTTATTTGGAATGGATGTAAGTAGCTGCGGTCCATATGTTGATACACCAATCCCTTGATCCAAGAAAATAATTTAATGTATTACTAAACACAGTGTATGGCTAATATAAAACCATGGTGTTCTGGGCAAAGAACGTGAAATAATTTGCAAGAACTGTGGGAGGAGGGGAACTCTGGATATATAAGGCCAGCCACAAATTAGTAATAATTAAGCAGAAATAAATAGGGGGATATATTTACTACTCTACTCAATGATTGTTCCTTTTAAGTAACTATACAAAGATGAAAATAAGGTACGTTGAAACTTCCCTAAACGCTTTTTTTTTTTTTTTTTTTTTTTAAAGTGAGAGTTGTAGGGCTAGTATTGAGTATGTTTCTGTATGGTTTTAGGTTTTCCAGTAAAATGTGAACTCTAAAAAAGTATAGAGCATTTGTGCTAATTTGCAAAGTTTCTGAAAGTTTGTGGAATGGCAAATGAAAAAAGGCTTTGCAGTCTCTACCCAATCTTGAAATGTTTCCTATTTAAATATTTTTTTGCTGTTTTCATATTTTTGGAAGTTGTTTCAGAAAAAAGTATACCTATCTAAACATTTTCCCAGCGTATTGCAGTAGTCATCTGACCATGTAACTGTCTGTGTTGCATTCTTCTATTTGATGTTCTGGTAGCTGCGGTATGTGGTGGGTACAGAAAATGTCAGACAGTTAACTATTGTAACTATTGGAGGGCAATAAAAACTTCAGCGTAAAGGCTGAGAGGTAAGGTATAGTGGGTGGGTTAGTTGGTTTGTTGTAAAGCTTGTTGCTCAAGGAGTGTGAAAAACTGTTATGTTTTTATGGAGGATTTTGAATAGTAAAAAGGCACTAGGAAATCCTACTCATAAGAAATCGATTGTCTTACCCTGTAGAAATAAAAAATCCTTGAAAAACCTCTACCGTCTGGTGGTTCGTCCACATAGAGATGCAGTTTACCATGCCTGCTTTTCTAAGGACAGACAAAGGATAGCATCATGTGGAGCTGATAAAACACTTCAGGTAGGATACCCACGCGTGAATGTGAAGAGATTCTGTGTACCATTCTGGTAACATTTGTTAACAGTCCTGTTACTTTTCCTTTGCTCTTAGGTGAAGATACTAGGGATCTAGACTGTATCAGAGGCAGATGACCTAAAAGAAAGTATTATTACATAAGCATCAAGTTGCATGTTTTGAATAGGAAGCCTTGTATTCTAGTTTGAAAGCTAAACTGTGTGATTTCAGGGTTTATACCTTCACAAGTGTAATCCGTAAATGTGAGCTACCTTTTAATGAAATGTAAAAGCTCACAGCTTGAGTAATGCACCCCAGCTTGTTTCATATTTGCTTGCAAAAATGTTACTTGCAGTCACAGTAACCTTCTACAGAACTGAGAGACAGTAAAGCATTTTAGTTACACATTTACTCTTTCTATGGGATGGTAATGGGCATTATGCTACTGTAGTGCTTAATTAGTAAATTGTCTTATGCAAAACAGAGAAATCTGGGGAGAAAACCAAACCCCTGAAATTGAAGACAGTATTAGATTGGAAAAGGGCCCAAAGTGTTTAGGAAGTGGGTTAGGGGAGTCAGAGGGGAAAGTGACTAATACAAATTTGCCAGCAGTTTGCCTGGAGGGGAGCCAGCCAGCTCTCGAGAAAACTAGCAATCAGCCAGCCAGTAACCTGGTAAAGTATCTGTATTCCAGACAGCCAAAGGTAAGGGAAAAGAACAACTGTTCTGCGAACCTTTGGTATTGTTTTGGATGCTTGATAAGTTGAGTACTAAAGTAATAATATTAGCGGTGCTTAATTGCTGTTCATTTGGCTAATTAATGTGGTGTTATTGTGGTTTTATTTATTTTATTTGCTGGCTTCTACAGCGTTATGATCATGGCATCCACTTAAGGAGATGCCTGATGGATGTACTCATTTTATGCAGTGCTAGTTACTGTGCTGGGCTTCTGTACTTACTGGCCTCATTATTAAGACTGCAGATTACTTATTTTTCTCTGCATTTTTCTCTGCATTTTCAACCAAAAAAGTAAAACCTGTGGATTGCATTTGCATTTAAACTAACCTTTTATTGAAGAAGTAATAGGAAAATCAGTGAGAATCCTTTTTTAATTGTTTAACTTTGAACTTATTCATGTTTCTTCCAAAATTGGTCTAAGCTTTTTCAGTTTTCAAGGCTACTTCTACTGTTTCTGTAAAATAAAGAAAACAATTATTCTAGATTAAGAGCAGAAATTCTGCAGAATTTACTGAAACTGTAGATTTCCTGTTACTTCAGTATTTGTGTTCTTATTTGAACAAATACAAACCATTTCATTGTCATTGATATTCCCATTCTGTGAAAAAGTAAAAGAAAAAACAGGGACTTAACAATTGTTATATCCCGAATGGTGCTGTAAATTACACCTTGCGATTTATTTTATAATTAAGAACATGTAACTTAAGGAGAAAAGTGAGATCGGTTTGGTTCCATCCCGTCCACTCCGAGATTGTAAAGTTAAATCCCAGAATTTGGGGAAATTGTTTAAGACATGACGCTTTTCCCCAGTTGTGTTTTTATTGCCCATGATCAGCTCAAGACTGAGAATTGTGCTGTCTTGTATGACCTTTCACTACTTCTTTCTTCTAACTTGCCCCTCAAATCATTGTTTGCTGCTGAAATTCTTATTTTCCACAGAATAATATTATATATTTATAAAAACCTGGACTTGGTAGTTTTAAGAATAGTTTAGATTTTGTAAATAGTTTTGTGCAGTTACTATTAGAAAGTACGGAGAAAGGACATGGATTTAGACTTAAAGGGTGAAGAAGTCATTAACACATATTGCATAGAGAAATCTTTTAAAAATCAGTTTTCACTATTTCTCTCCCTAACAATTTCTATCATCCTTACAAAATTGAAGCTCAGATAAAATATTTTTTTAATTATTGTGTTAATTTCCCTGAAATTATAAATGCTTTCAAAACCAAACCAATTTTATGAAGGGCTTATATAGAGCTGTTCGAGATAAAACAAACTTCTGTTTTAAAGTTGTATGTGAGTAATAAGATTTTATTGTTCATGTGTTTTAGGTGTTTAAAGCAGAAAGTGGAGAGAGACTCCTGGAGATAAGTGCCCATGATGATGAAATACTGTGTTGCGCTTTCTCTGCAGATGGTGAATTTGTAGCAACTTGTTCAGCTGATAAAAAAGTGAAGGTAAGGAAATGGAGAACAGACAGTTTTGTTGGTTTTTTTTTTTTTAAATTAATAATTCTAATTTCAGTTTTAACCAATTCAAGCAGATTCTTAAGACTAAAGGCATTTTTAAGCATCTTAAATCTTATGGGGATAATTAACTACTTAACAAACAGAAACCCGCCACTTGTTACATAACTTAAAGGATGCTTGACGTTAACTTCGTATTTACCGAATTACCCCTTATTTTATTTGTATTACTAGATTCTTCTTTTTAAGTAGAACATAATGTTTGAGCCCAGTCCTATCCATAGCGCGAGATGAACATATACCTAATACATGTTTCGTGGTTTCTTTGTTATTTGAGAATTATTTGGAATTTTTTATTCCTTGATATTATAGCAAAACCTTGCTGAAATTCTAGCATTTGTCAGCTTCTAATCTGACTTATGACCTTTCCCCTCATAACTTCTTGTTTCTAAATGTAAATATATATGCTTTCCCTTTATCTTGAAAACATTTCTAGGTGTTATTAAGAATGCTTTAGGGTTTTATCTGTATTTCAGCATAGTTTACAGTTTGGTTTTTTTTTTATATGAAGTACTGTAATATACTTAAGTCTTTTTCATCCTTCAATTCTGTCTAGATCTGGAATTCAAGAACAGGCCAGTGTAGGTGTGTATATGAAGAACACACAGAGCAGGTCAATTGCTGCCAGTTCAATAACAGAAGTGGTCAGTATCTTTTAGCCACCTGCTCAAATGACACTTTCATCAAAGTAAGTAGAAAAGGTTGAAATTATTCTCAAGTTGCTTATCTTAACAGGGTAACTAGTCATATCTAAATATATTTAAACACTGTAAATTAAGCTTTTTTAATGAGCCTGGTAGAAGAGAGATGGCAACGGATTAAGAGTACAGACTATAGCTTTGCAGTTGTATTTTAACAAGGCAGAAGGAATGTTTATGCTCAGCAAAGAAGAATGATAAAGTCCCCTAGTGGTAGGGCATGAAGGTGAGGGCTTTGATAAGGCTCTTAGAAGGTGGGATAGGAATGCGAGAATGTGGGAGTGAAATACATGATTAAAAACAGCATAAGAAAAAAGGATTGGGGACATTAATAATGTAAAAAAACTGGATGCTGAAAGATTGAAAAAGAATAAAAGCTTTCTAGAAGTGTAGCAGGTACATTTTTTGATTAAATTGATTAGGCATACTAAAGAAATGAAGGTAAAAGCCAACAAAATAACAGTAATCAAAATAAGAGGCTTGTCAGGTTAACCAGTTGGCGCCGTTCAGATTAGGAGGCATAGAAAGATCAGAAACTGGGCAACTGAAGTCTGCATCTAAGGGAAGGGGGAAAACAGAATAATCAAGTAAGACCTACGCTGTGACAAATAAGAGTGCAATTTCACAGTACAGCTAAGAAAATCATATAATTAACTGGCACTGAAGATGATGGTCCTACTACTACTGCCCTGCGTGTATATTCTTGCCTCTGTTGCAGGGAGTGTGTTGATCTTATTTTGCAGGTATGACTCCAGGGGTCAGCTTGGCAAAAAACTTTGTTGAGTAGGATTGGTTTTCTGCTCATTTAGTTCCCTGTAGTGACGTCATTGCTCAGTTGCAGTGCAAGAGAACTGTTGGGGTTAGACAGTAAAGAGTGACATTGTTAGTTGGGTTAACAGCTGTGTCCTCCAGCTGTAGCTGGGAATGTGTGAGGTGTTTTAATTGTAATCTGAACTCTCATCGGAAGAGTTCTTGCAATAGCTTGTATTTGTGTAAACTGGAGATAAAATACGGTTATGTTCTGATGTCAGAGTGGAAAGAGGAGGCTTTCATGCTGACCTCCTGAATGTCTCAGGAGATGCATTTGCTGTCTGAGACTGACATCTTGGAAGATTTAGAAGGGACTTGTTTAAAATGACAATTTTTATACTGTAAATCTAGTTAAGATTTTAGACAGTGTTTGACATCTCATGAGTAATGAGCTGAACTGAAGAATGCACAATAATCAGAAGCACCTGATTTTTTCCGAAGAGCACCATCTAAGTGGCTCGTTTTAAGCTCTCACTTGAACACTCAAGTGTATGATTGTTTTTTATATATAGGAGAAAGGGAAGATATTTAGAAACAAAAAAAAAATAAAAAAGGAAACATAGGTTATAGGCTTGGAAAATGGTGTGTGTGAGGAAGTGGAGAGGAAGATCCCTAAAGAAAAAAACCATGAAATATTCTTTTGACTTTGTTCGTATGGACATGGCAAGGATGATATTCAGACTGCTCAAGACTAGCATGAGGGATTTAATTTTTGTTATGTGCAAGGTACATAATTCTGAGGTTCAAAGTTGAAAAGGAAAGAGGCAAGAGGAAGTGTCTTCCTCAATCTGAGGAAACTTTCAGTAGCTTTGTGGTGTTCAAGGGCCTTGTTTGCACTGTACAGAAAGTTTGAGTAGTTCTGTGTAATTCTTATGTTAATAGTTTTCCTGCAGACTAGCAGATGGAGGTAAATGTGAGTTAGATCAGGGCATAGCATCAAGTCTGTGAGTGTGTGGGTAAAACTAAGAAAAAATACTTGAGGTTTTGGTTGCCAGTGAATAATTTTGAGTAGAACATGAACAATCCATCTTTGAATAATTCATTAATATAATTATATTTATATATTTATTTCTTATGCAGCTTTGGGATTTGAACAAAAAGTATTGTAGAAACACGATGATGGGTCATGTAAATTCTGTCAATCACTGTAGATTTTCACCAAATGATGAGTATGTTGCTAGCTGCTCAACAGATGGAACAGTAAAGGTATGTGGTACACACTGTACTTTTAATCAAGTGTTTTTTTGTTGTTATTTTTTTTTCTCTTTAGTAAAATATATACAAGAAAGATTGTAAGTAATTAAAATTCTGTTGTCTCTGAAGATGAACGTAAGTAGACACAAAAATTAAAAGCAATTTCTATGTGCTATTTTTCATGTAGGCCCTAGAAGAGAATTGAGAATTTTATGCTTTGTTTTTCCTCAAAATCTAAGTATTCCTTTTATTGCCTTTGATTCTAACAGAACTATGCTATTTCAGAATTTCTTAACACTGTTATCTTTCTGTAGAGTAGCTAAGTCAGGAGAGAAGAGTTGCTGTAGCTGTTGTCATTCAGGAGGAAAATTGTGGTGGAGGGAACAGAAGTGTTCAGTTGATTTTTGGCAGGTGCCTTAATGAATTAGGGTGCAAAGTAAGATGTATAGCAGATTTCTCATGGTGAGTGACCTTTTGGTAAAGTTGCAGAACAGGTATTATTTTTGGTTTTATTCTTTTGTTAAGAGGCAGGTGTGGCTGGAATGATATGAGGAAAAAACTTGGGTAGAGGGTTCTGCTAGAGTCTAATCCTCTTTTTGGTTTTTTGGTTTTTTTTTTTTTCCGCATTTGGAGGGGGTTGTTTGTTTTTATTTTCTTTGGTTTGTTTTCTTTTTTCCTCTGGTCTAAGCTGTCCAGGCTTTTGGATATTCTAGTGCTATTTCTTGACCAGATAAAGTGGCAAATGCTGTTTTGTATGATATCCCCCACCTCCTTTATTCCCTAGAAGTGATTGGGAATTAGCTCTCCACTGTTGTATTCTGTATCCATATCAGTAAAAAGAGGCTTTGTGTATTTTGGTTACTTTTTATTGCAGCTTTGGGAAGCACGCTCAGGAAATGAACTGAAAAATATTGAGGTAAAAGACTTCTTCAGAAATGCTGATGAACAACCAGATGATGTGGAGGTTTTAGTAAAATGTTGTTCTTGGTCCAGAAATGGTGACATGATTCTGGTGGTAGCCAAAAATAAGCTTTTGGTAAGTACTTTGCTTTAATAATTTTCTTGACGTAGTTGAGAATCCTTGAATGGTTTGGATTGGAAGGGACCTTAAAGATCATTAGTTAGAAATTATGATTAAAGATAAAATTCTAGGCTATTAAGATGTTTCAGTTACGTGGTTTCAAGTGTGCGTGAAGTAAAAACGTGGGGGCAACAAACTTATTGACTGAGAGAAATACCTTCCAAATTCAAGAACTGCATGCTGTTGTGCATATAAGCTTCTTGTCTACAGTGAAGTCATACAGTCTGGATGCTAACCATTGTAAATTTGTGTTCACAGCTTTTTGATGTTGAAACGTGTGATTTGTTAACACAAGTCATCGTAAGTCATCACAGTACAATCCAATACTGTGACTTTTGTCCTGGTGATGAGTTAGTAGCAGTTGCTTTGTCTCATTGTTCTGTTGAGGTAAGTGATTGTCTAGAGTATACCGAAAGACTATTCGTAATATAAAATATTCCATTTGTGTTAATAGTTTCTTGTTTGTGGAGGTGAAACAAATGTAGCAATTTTAGCAGGCTTTCCATGCGCTTCATTCTTTTTAATCTCTGTTCGCTTCTGAAATGTAAAATATCAACTGGGAAATTATGTTTTGAAGTTACATGTTCTTTTTTGGACAACAGAAATCACATTTATGTAAACCCACAAAATTTATTTAAGGTTACTGTTGTCACTCTAGGGAGTGTTGCTTAATTGAATAAAATCCAAACCCTCTCTCCTTCTATATGCTGCTACAGAATGTGGCAGCTCCCTAAAAAGAAATGAAATAGCTAGAATAACTTTGAGCCCAGTGTGGCTAGAGCAAGCCTGTTCCAGTATCAACACTGAGGTTGTTTTTTTTGTTGTTTGGTGTGGTTTTTGGTTTTGCAATCTACATGGTCAAGTTAGACTTGTATTTTTTACACTGTGAGTGATTTGTTTGGGGTTTTTTTTCCCCCCTTGTCTTTTAAAATTATGGGAATCAAAGAGGTTGCTGATTGAATGTCCCTTATCAATATAGTAAGCAGGCATAGTTCTTGTAACTTCTGATTTCAGAATGAAAGTGGGAAAATACTAGAAGAATAGAGACTATAAGCATGAAGTACATTGCTTCTTGTTTTGCACTGCTTTCCTCGTAAATGCAATCTAAACCCATTTGAGTCCTTTCTTATTTTTCTTGTAGTTATGGAATATTAAGTCTTTATCAAAAGTAGCATATTGCAGGGGACACATGAGCTGGGTTCACTGTGTGACATTTTCGCCAGATGGATCTCTGTTTCTGACATCATCTGATGACCAAACAATACGTGTAAGGTGACATCTTTCTGTTTTGAAAAATGTGAAATTATTCATTTAAGGAATTGTTTATTATAAAATTATGAATCATACATAATATATATAAATAATATATTTCTATTTAGTTAGTATTTGTATGTGTTTATAGCCAATATAAATTTAAGATTTTTGCTATAAAATTATTTAGATATGTGGTGAAATGAGTTGGCTTTTTTATTTATTTACTGTATATCTAAATTTATTGTATATCTGTATGATTTTTTAAAAGTCTGGTGGCTGTTCATGAGTAATTGTAACCTTCTGTTTTGTTATAGATTTTATTTGAATTGGGAAGGATGAAGTTTTTTGAGGATCTTAGCAGACGTTATATTACCTTAATTGTTAGATACATGTGCATATTAATATTTAGGATATATTTCTGCAATTGTAATGCCTCATTAAAATCTGTGAAAGTAACCTTTTCTTGTACCAAAATAACCTTTCCTTTTGTCCCATGTTAACACTTATATACTTGATATTTTGAAAGCAATTGAAATATAGAAATCTATACTTGATATTGTTATAACTGTCGTCTTTGGATTATAAATTGTGGACTATGACTCTAAAGACAGGGGAATCTAGTAGTCAGCCTAGAAAAATATAGTTCTTTTTCATCTGTTGGTATCACTATAGTAACTGCACAACCTTCCCTAGTAAATAAAAATAGTAGAAGCATAATTTTCACTGATGTAAAAAAATCAGTGTTACTTGCAGGTTTATAAGGCTTTGGTTTACGGGTCCTCTTACTCAGCAAGTTTTATATCCTGTCTTCTAATAAAACTCATCAAATACTGTGCTCTTCAACAGATTTGGGAAACAAAGAAGGTGTGCAAGTCCTCTGATGTTGTGCTGAAAAGTGAACTAGATGTTGTATTTCACAATGGTGAAGTGATGATTTTAGCAATTTATAATCAGAAGGATTTACAGGTAAGCTGTATTTCTCAATGTATTAGTATGTTTTAACGTTATCCGCAAATCTCAGTAGGAAGCAGAGGAAACACGGAAAGAGCTGCTTACTCATGGCTTTCAACCATTGAATCTGTAGCAGGTAACATTAATGATCTTAAGGTATGATGACATTTTTATATCTAGAAACTCTGCCTGCTTTACTAAGCAAAAAGTCTGAGAAGTTTCCACACTGATGTCAAAACTGAAGCTGAATTCAGGGGAACAAAACTCATTTCTCTTCAAAACTGCAGAGGCTATGGTCCTTAAAAGTGGCTTAGCTGTGCACAGCAATATGTCATGTGCAGCACATATATACACAACGCACATATTACATAGTAGTTCTGATGTATTATATAGTTGAAGGAATTATCTCAGCTTGGAAATGAAAGGTGTGAGCCTAGGACTACCTATAGCCTTAGAGCATGAGGTCTTTTAAGTCCTAAAGAAAATATTGATAGTGGATACACTCTTACTATAGTGGACCCTTCCATCAAGTAGTAAGTACACCAATATCAAGAATATATTTTTCCATTCGGTGATAGCAAATGCATGCACATGTTTCTTTTTTTTATCAATTCTCTAATACGTCAAATAAAGTCAGTTGGTAGGCTTTTCTTTGAAGTGAAGGCAATACAGCTCATCCAGATTATATAGTTCTACTTAATTGTAACTGTTTAAAAGTGGAAACACTTTTATATTTGTTGCAGAATGCTGCTTAGGCAAACCAATTGCCTGTTAATCTACAAAATGGGCAATGCCATATTTTTGGACGTGAGGTATTTATTTCAGGTGTATAGCCTAAAGCAACATCTGAATTGGAATGAGCCTTTGTTCTGGAGTGTGAAAGCAGTAAATTCTTATTGCTGGATGTATAGGTAGGTGAATGTTGGAATAGATTAAATATTTAACTTCCTGTCTTGCAGCTTATCAATGGAAATACAGACAGTGTTATTATACAGGCAGCAGCTCAAGAATCCCCCATTTCCTGCTGTTGCTTAAGTGAAGATCTTAAATTTGCAGCTTTTGGACAAGAGAGTGGAACAATAAAGGTATTAAATCCTAAATTTGATTTTAAAAATAGTAGGAAAACACCTGTCCTGGTGCTTTTTCTTTTTAAAGCAATGTAATTTGAATGACTTCATATAATAATATTCTTTAACATAAAACATTAAATTTTTACATTTGTTAAGTGATGCATAAATGACAATAGTTTAAAGGTAGTGCTAATGTAACTCTGAACTTCATTTAGCCAAGGACTAAGCTAAAACTGAGTTTTGATTGTTCCAATTCATTGACTGAGAATGACGTATTTACGATCTCATGTTATTTAAATTAAATGTTCTTTTCTTCCTTTTCCTCAAGTATGTAAAATTAATATAATTATTTCATTCTTACTTGTAAAGGTATTACAGTTGCTGGATGGGAAAGTTCTGAATTCCCAGGAGGCCTACAGGACATCCGTGCAGCATTGTCGATTTACCTCTGATTGTCAAACTCTCATTTCAAGCGCTCATGATTCAGTTATACAGGTTTGGAAGATATTTGAAAAGATCTCATATAGTATAGATAATGTGAACTTGGTAAATGACTACTGTATACTATGTTCATAGAATGATTACAGTTGGAAGAGACCTATAAGATCATAAAGTCATCATTAGCCCAACACCACCAGGCCTACTAAACCATGCGCCATATCTACGCATTCTTTGAACATCTCCAGGGAAGGAGACTCCATTGCTTCCCTGGGCAGCCTTTTCCAATGCTTAACCACTCTCCCAGTAAATAATTTTTTCCTACTATCCATCTGTTGCTCTATCGTGGAGAAAGGGATTGTAGAAACTGTAGCCTCTATTTATATCTTACGTGATAATGAAAATTACACAATTTCTATTTTTAATGCTGTGGATGGTAGAAAGGCACCAACTCTTTTGAGATGGGTGAAAGGAATGTTGATTTTCAGACAGGATAACTAAAACAGTTCTGACTGCACAAGGGAAGTGTTTGGGATGCAACCCCAAACTGGGTATCTGTGGTAGGTCTGTCAGTGGGCTGCTTACGGTGTCTGAAGTAATGAGGTAAAAAGACCTATCTCTGAGTGGGCTGGTGTGTCCACCTGCTCCAGTACAGTGCTGAGTAGAGATACTAGCTAGAAACAGAATGGCTGCACTGGTGTAGTCTCAAGTTAGTAAGCTCTGCCTCTCAGCAAGGTAGACTGGCTCTGGAGAAACTTTCTCACGTGTGTATTATTAGCATTTTAGCTCACTTCAGAGGTGCACTTCTGAAGCGAATGTCCTGGTTGGTTATGCTTGTTGTGCTTTAGTTTGTGCTGCAGAGCAGTTTCAGGCATGCTGACAGGATTCCTAAACTGGAACACATGCTCAAAACAGTCTACACAACCAAACTTGAGCTGGTTTGAAGAAAAGCCTCCGAAACGTGGAGGCGCTTGTCCTCAGCACTATTTTGCTCACCAAACCTCTTCCAACTTCAGTGTTCTACCTATTTGCTGACTTGTGTGATATGCTGCATCCCACTTTGGTGTTTGTTTTGCTCTAGCTCTACTCTGATTTAGTGGGTCTGAGGCTAGATCGAGTGCCATCACTGCCGTCAATTTGGCAGTGCAGACAGCTCAACACTTCATGGGCTGTTGGCGCCTTCTTTCTGGGTTGTTTTTCTTCTGAGTCCTCACTCCCTCTAGTGGACAGTGCGTCAGTGAGGTCACCGGCATTGTCACCTGAACGCCTTTGCTATCTCTTCTTTCCTTGATGCAGAAAACCTATTAATTTGAAGTCGTTGTCATTTAAATTTATGTTCAATAGTTTCTCTGAAATAAAATGACATTCCTTTCGTTTTCAGCGAATAGTTGAATTAAAAATAGAAGTGTCATTTTCTTATAAAAATGCAAAACAAAAGGGCATTTCATTAAAAATAGATTTAAAAAATATAAAAGGAATTTAAGTTAAGTATGAAAAAGACGAGGTCTGCCAGATGATGGAAGTCTATTTGTTGCAATAATCAAAAGCTTAAAATCCCAGACTTCTGGGGTGCCTAAAAAATTATTGATTTACTTTTTTATTTTAAATTACCAGTGGATTTTGAGTATCAGATTCACTTTGAAAATCAAATTATATGTGTATTAAAGGGAACTCTGCTAAATACTATGGCATCCTCAATCTTCAGCAGCTCTACTATGGATATCTTCAATATCTAATCTTTTAGTTAGTTGCCGCATCCATTATAACTGTTTTATTATTCCTGTGACTTAAAAATCAGTCGGGTACCTCATTCTTCATAACTTATGTTTGCCATTGAAGTATTTTTAAAAATATATTCTATCTTTACAATTAGGTGTGGAATTGGCAGTTGAGTGAATGTCTGTTTCTAAGAGGGCACAAGGAAGCAATCAAGGATTTTAGACTTCTGGAAAATTCAAAACTTCTTTCTTGGTCATTTGATGGAACTGTTAAGGTAAATACAAGGCTATGTATTGGCAAACTGTGTAAAATACATTTTACTGCCTCTTCTAACAATTAGTATTTCCTACACTTTGTTGTTGACACACATTTTATTAAATTGATCCTAAAGTATAAACTGAATTTTAAGACACAATTTTTGCATTTTCTGTTTCTAGTAAGATTGACACCCTTGTTTTATTTTAACTATATCAGTAAGTACAGCAAAATATTGGCCATAATGGAACAATGTAGCTGAGTTTTACCTCCTATATATTGTTGTGTAAGGTGCATATTTTAAACGTTTTTGCAGTGTTATGGAAGTAACCTGTTTTTTTGTATATTTGATAGGTTTGGAATATCACTACAGAAAACATGGAAAAAGATTTTGCTTGCCATGGAGGTGCTGTTCTTTCCTGTGCTGTTTCACCTGATGGTACTAAGTTTTCATCTACTTCTGCTGACAAAACTGCAAAGGTTAGTTAATTTCTGTACAAAGATAAAAATTATGCCTTATCTCTCCTATGTGCTGTATTTTTTATTATGAGGTAACTAGTGATTATTTAAGTTATCTTGTTTTATTTCTAGTATTAATTTTACTGTATCTCTTGAGCATGTTTCTAAAGCTATTACTCAATTGTGTCATTCACAGTTGATATTGGATGTAACTTGAGCCTGTCCTGGTGACTTCTGTACAAATAAAATGCATGTTTAATGCACAAGTTTGTGCAGAATGCTTTGTTTAGTTCTCTGCATTGATTTGTTAATAGCCTAACATTCTTAATTTGGTAACCTAAGTTAAGAAAAACTTCTGGAACTTCCAGTGGAAGTGCTGTCCATGGTTTCTGGTGTTCCTGTTCAGGAGCAAAGCGCAAAAAGCAGTCAACTGTTTAATATTATGGAGCTACCCCATTAGATTTTTAGTGTCCCATTAAGTGTTTAAAATATAGCTTCAAGTTGATTGATGAATCTTTTTTTCTGTGAACAGCTTTGAACTTTCTTGTAAATGAATCAGCTTGATTAAAAAGTGTATTCCGAGGAAAAAAATGTACTTGCAGTTGGTTCAGTAATTTGTAGCAAATGCATTCAGGTGAGATTGAGATAATAAAAAGAGAAGCAGACTACATACATTTATAATACATACTGTATTCCCTGGGCAACCTGTGCCAGTGCCTCACCGCTCTCATGGTGAAGAAATTCTTCATTATATCTAGTCTAAATCTGCTCCTCTCTAGTTTATACCCATTGCCCCTTATCCTATCCCTACAAGCCTTTGTGAATACTAATGCCTTTTTAGAAAGAAGTCATGATCTTGAACTTCTCCTTTCCACTCTTCTGCTTTTCATTTAGATATGGAGCTTTGAAAGCTCATCTGTTCTTCATGTGCTGGAAGATCATGAAGCCTGTGTCCGGTGCTGTACCTTCTCTCCTAATGACAAATTATTGGCAACTGGAGATGACAAAGGAGAAATAAGGGTACTGCTTTAACCTTGCTGTTAATTTTGCAGTTCAGTTGATAGTCAATTCACAGTAGAAAAGTTCTTGTAGTTTGTGTTTTGCACGTCTAATTTGTAAGCGTGATGGTGAACATTGGGGAGCTGAAAATGCAGAAGTTTACCACGAGACAGGAGTTTGTAACCACATTGGTAGATTTATGTTCCATGAATGCTGAGGAACTGATTCACACTATTTACTAATAATTCTGCTGTGAACTGCGTGTGATTAAATCTTCCTATATGATACAGTTCTGAGAGGAGAATTCTTCTTTTGGATTATTCTGCCACTTCAAGTTGAATGCGTATTTCTCTAATGTAGAAAAAAATCATTTCAGCTTTTTTTACTAGAGATTTGTTTTCCCTGGTAAGTTGACTTATATATGTAATCTTCTCTCATTTTAGATTTGGAACGTTTTAACAGGTGCATTACTTCACTTCTGCTCCCCAGTTACTCTAGATGAAGGAGAACCAACGCATGGTGGTTGGGTAACAGACCTCGCATTCTCTCCTGACAGTAAAATGCTTGTGTCATCTGGAGGTTATCTTAAAGTAAGCCTTGAAATAATAAAATATCCTAACATACCTAATTAAATGACAATACTTTGATAATTCTAAAAGAAAATGCAGACTAATTCAAAGAAACAAACCTGACACATTTTGCTTAACACAAAACTGCTCCATTTTTATGTCTGTCTAGTGCTTTTAACTTCCTTTCTTCTTAAATCTGAAAGCCCTCTGAAAAGGTCTCTTAAGAATTCAGACTTTGTAAACAAACTCCATATGTTCCATTTTTACTAGTTTCAGAATTTTATTAGCAATATCCTTCATTAACATCTCTAATATAAAAAATCCCAGTAATTTCTGTCTGCCTTAATATCCACTTAATTTCAGCAGCAATTGTGGGTTTTGTAATGAGCAGAAAAATGCTGTATGTCAGTCTTTTTTTTTTTTTTTCTAAAGATTTAAATTTTCTCATAAATAGAGATTCAGAAGGAATTGCAAGTGATAATTTTCTGCCTTGAAAGACATTGTGTAAGTAATCTTTGGAGAGGGCATGTTGAAACTGAGGAGATAAATCTTTTTATCAGTCTTTTATTGGCTCATACATTTTATTTGGCATACGATTTTTTCAGGCTGTGAATTTGTTCTTCATAGTTATAAATTTCTCACAAGCTCGGGTTTTTTTTCCCTCCTGTGGTAGCTAATACCTGTTAGTAGAAGCTGTGTGTGTATATGACATGACAGATTTTGGAGGTCTCATCTCAGAATATTGGAGGTTAGTTGATTGTTGGTTAGTGTTTTGCTGTTGGACATACTACCAGAGTAATTCTTTGAAGTCAGTTAGCATCCATTTAACAAAGACAGTTGAATTTTCTAATTTAGCACTGAAAATGTCTTCTGATGTTCATTTCATATTAAAGAACAAGACCCGCATCCTGTTTTTAGCTTCCTTCCCATTTTCTCGTATGGTTGGTTACGCAGTATGGTGTTTTAATGCTTCTTGGAGTCATAGAATGGTTTAAGATGTTAGGGATTTCTGGAACTCATCCAGCCGCTTGCTGAAAGTAGTTTTCAGAGTTCTGTAAAGTTCCTTAGGGTCTTGCCCAACTAAGTTTTGTCTCCCACCCTGGCAGGGATGCCTCTGGGCCCTGACAGAAGAGTCTGATTATATCAACTGTAACACTCCTTTTGGTAGTTGAAGACAGCAATTAGCCGCCTTTTCTTTAGAAGACAGAGCACAGAATTTGTTCCATAATAATCCCAGACACTGGAGTGAAGATGACTGGCCTGTAATTCTTTTTTGCCCTTTTTGAAAATGGGTGTGGCATTTGCCTTTTCCCAGTCATTGTGACCAGATTCAATCACTGTGTCTTCTCTAAGTGTTGTTTTCTACTTCTCTTTTAAGACCTACACATGGCTGTGTATGGTGTGCATGAAAACATACATGTACCTTTTTTTTGTAGGGACAAACTAGTCAGTGAATTTCTAAAACATTTCAGAAATTTGGACCTCTAAAAACTGTACGGAGTTGGACTGTAGAATTATGTGGAAGATATCTTTAAACAAATGAGTCGTCTTGCTCATAGATGAGGTGCATCCAGCTATGTACTGTTGAAACTGAGTGGTACCCTGTGGCCCAGCTTCATTATCCACCAGTAAAGGTTCAAGAGCTAATTCAGATCTGGATGTTTTTTTTTTTTCCTGGGTTTCCATCAAATAGCAGCTCTTTAGAAAAGGTGTTTTTAATTAGAACGTTATCACTGTGTAGCTGCAAACCTGTATTATGTACACAACTATACTGTTACATATTTAATGAAATGAATAAGCTAAAAACTAGTAATGCCACCTGCTTGTAGATGATCAAAGCTGAAGGCAATCTGTTTCAATGTTTTGCTACTGGAATCAAATGTTGCAAGAACAGAGGGTAGACTTCTTAGCGGCATAATCAAATAACAACTTTGTGCTTTGTGCTGGATTACATTTGGTTCAATTTTACATAGGTCTGCAGTTGCTGAGAAATGTGAAATTTCAGTCTATATGGAGTGAACTGGTGGTCTAAGTCTTCTCTGTATCTTTGTTACTACTGCTTACTCTGTATTCTAAAAAATATGCTAATCTCACTGAAAGAAATCTGTCCTACTAACAACAAAACTGCAGGTGGTTTAATTTGTGTTCGTGATCAAGATCCTCTTGTGAGTCCGCCTAAATTTTAATCCAGCTGTAGTATCGATTATATGGTCTGGTAGTGTGTCACATGAATTCATTCGGCTATATAAAAATACATAATCTTTTAAATTTTGGACATGTTACAGTTTACATCTATTGGTCACGCTTTGTGATGAAGGCAGTACCTGAATTTATTGATCTGTGTGCTTTTCAGAAATCCAACAGCTTCGGTCTTTTTGAAATTTCCCTTAATCTGAAAGTCTTCTAGTAACTGGTCCTAAACATTTTCTGCATAAGATTACTTGTATTTTTATTTTTAACTCACCCTCTTTGGGAAAAGCAGTCAAGTGGGATTGCCTTGCAAAGCCTGTTCATAGAATTTATTCTAACCTTCCTTCAACTAACTGAAAGTTTATTTATTTTTTACAGTGGTGGGATGTAACTACTGGAGAATCCTTACAAACCTTCTACACAAATGGAACGAACCTCAAGTCAATACACGTGTCCCCTAATTTCAAAGTGTATGTGACTGTTGATAATCTTGGTATTCTTTATGTATTACAGAAGTTGTGATTGATGTGCTGAACACTGGAAAGATAATTCATTTTTTGAGCTGGAGACAAAATTCTGCTAATTGTTTGTCTGATGCTCATTAAGCTGTGAATTATATATCGTTGTACTCATGATGTTTTCATGTGTATTTATGTATGTTTTTTTCCAAATGACTTGCATTTAATCTTGTTTTTAATAAGCGTTATTATAATCCTTAAGACTTGATTTGCATCTTAAGTATATTGGTTCCAATTTTGTAAGGAAATTATATTAAGATTTATTCAGATTAGTTATAATTAATAGCAGAGAAGAAATAATACAAATGCAATACTTTGAAATCGTATTTTGTGCTAAGACTGATGGCTAAATGCTCTCTAGCCATGAAAAGAACTGTGTAAGACGCAAAAAAGCCTTTTTTTTTACTGTGATGCAATGATTTTCATTTAGTACAGAATGGAAAAAATCAGGGACGTAATTCATTTGAAAAATGAAACTAGCTATCTTGGTGCTTGACATTCAAAATGAATCAAGTAGCTGTTCAGTTCACAGCAGCAGCGCTTCCCACTTGCTGTAAGAACCTTCATGCTTGAAATCTTATGGAGATAAAAGTGCATTGTAACACATATGAGCTATTATTATTAAAGGGAACATCTTGAGTCTTCTTTTCTCAAGGAAAGATCTGAAAGGATCTTGAAGTGGAAGGATCAATCGAAGTGAAAGAGATTATGCCACGTTTCTAGTCAAAGGATGAATAGAGCTAACCAGCTACACTGAGAATGGAAATGGTTTGAAAGGTATATATTGCAAAATATAAGGAGGTGTGAATTTTAGTTATTTTTCCTTTTGGGATAACATTCAGTTTATATTATGGAGATACTTTATTGTCATCAGCTTTGTTTACATGGGATTCTCTGCACAAGAATCTCTTGCCTGGCAATGTGTGATTTTTCTATTTCATTTTTGGAGTTATTTTGGTTTGGGTTTTTTTGTACAGTGTATTTATAGATTCAATATGAGGTTGAAATTTTAACATTTTGTACTAATTATACTTGACATATCTTTTGTGAATAATTAAATAACAATTTTTCCTAGGTACCTAGTAAGTCTTTTCCTGGTAAATTGCCTCAACTGCTATGAGCAACTGCACAAGCATTAATATCATGGTCTCAATATTTTTGTAGTTGGTTCTAGAATATTCTCTCCATCTAAGAACTTGATCATAAAAAATATAGTAGAAAGTATCTCAGCTGATACAGAATAATGAAATTCTCAGTTTTAAAATTTATGTGTATATCAGAAGATTCCTTATACGTTTTTAGTATTTTCCTGTTTTTGACAATCACCAGTTTTTATCTTTTTTAACTCGACTTCCACCATTTCTAAGGTTCTTTTGAATATGGCTCAGTATAATCAAAGTACTGCTGGCAAAAACGTAAAGAGAGGAAAATAATTTGAAAAAACATGATGTTTTGTATTCTAAATGTGTACAGAATTCAATAAAGATAATCCAGGCAATACTGGCCAAAGTTGTAAATGAATTTGAATTCTTGAGTGGCTGGAGTTTTTTTGTTTTGGTTTGGTTTTACAGGGAAGGAGGGGAGGGGAAGTACTGCCTGCTTTTTTCTTCTATTGTGATTTTTATATTCAATCTAAACATAATGCTACTTTACTAACTACATCAGAAGTACTTTGACAGATAAACAACAGTATTAAGTATGAGGATGGAGGAAAAAGTGAACAAAGGGAAGCTGAAGCCTTATAACACGTCTTGCAATGTTCAGGATGCAGTTGCTTCTACTGTCTGGTTTGCACAGACCTCATTGGTGTCCTCCCTGAAGATTCTAGGAGTAGGAAGCTCCTATGAGCCAACATCAGGCTGCACAGGACAGTGCACAGGACTACGTTGGTCTGAACTTCTGAGACCCAACATCCCTGGAGGACCAGGTTGGATGGGACCTTTACTTTTTGGAGAACAGGAAATGTGCCAGCTACTCAGAACACTTCCAGTGTGATTTTTGTGCTCAATTTCACTTTGCTCTTTCAAGTGAGGAATGGGACACAGCCCTGGCTCTGCCAATGTGCTGTTAAGCTGTTAAACTGAGACGAGGCTTGTTTGTGTCATGACCTCTCCAGAGTAGGCTGAGCTAAAATTTTCAGCTCTTCCAAATGTGCTGTGCAGCGTGCTGCTACCAATGTCTTTGCATGTTAGTGGGTTTTTTGGGGGGGAAGGGTAGGGAGAGGTGGTTTTGGACAAAGGGTGTTGGGTTTTCTTGGGGTTTTGAGGGTTATTTTCCAAATTGGCTTACTGTACACCTTTCTCTTACAGGAGCTTGTAATAAGAAATCTTGCAACTAAATTTAATAGAGGCCTAAGCTGGTCTGTTAGGGTGCATCCCAAAAGCTCCAGTAATTGTAAAAAGGTAAGATTTTTCAGTCTGAATGTGTTATTGACAACTTGAGCACTTCCTGTATCATCTCCTACAGCTACACTTTTGGGACGCAGTACAACTGTGTGTCGTAGTTGGAATGGTAGAACTATTTAGGTGTTTATTATTCAGAAGGATGAGAAAGCAAAAGCATCTTAAGTGTTTCAACAGGCAATTTCTTTGGTCTGACTGTTTACAGAACAAATCAGCTTCCTGTGCTTGTTTCCATTTAACAAACTATATGTTATACTTAGATCAAGTGCTCTGAGAATGGTTAGATTCAAGTCCTTCAGGCTAGAGAGAATTCTTGCTCTGTACTCAGGGGGGATCATTTGAGTACTTACTGGGGATGCCACAATCAGACTTTGTGAGTTTGTGTGGTATTTTTAATTTCTTCCATTTATTTCTTTGGCTTTGTTCAGTTGAATTTTGAAAATCATGATGCTTAAAATGACTCAAAAATGAAGCAAAGACAAATTTACCCAGTCCAACTGTGTAGAAGTACATACAATGTTGTTTAGGTAAAGCTGGTGTTATTTCTAATGCAAATATTTAAAAAATGGTATTTTACATTCCTCACACGTCTAAAGCAATAGGCTCTTTTAATTGTTTTCTACTAATTGTATAGCAGATTTCATTTTTGTTTGTAGCGAATGAGAGCAGGGATTTCCTGTAGTTCTAAAAATCCCATTATTTGTCTGTAATATGTTCCAAAGATAGTAATAACTGGCCCATACTCCTATTTCTTTGCTAGAGTCAATGCTCAGGTTTATATATATGTGTTCAGACTTTGTAGCCTACTGGTTCAAACACTTATTCCAGTGCTGAGAAATCTTAGTCTTGGCATGTCCTGAGAGAAATTTTTTGGTCCCAGAGACACAATGACAGGAGTATTTCTTTCTGCACTTCCCAGTTAGAACCACATAAATTCATCTTTTAATGCTCTGATCAGTATTTGCTACTGTTTAAAAGCTCCTTGGCAGAAGTAGAGCAGGAAACAAAGATTGAGTTAACACTGAAAAATATACTTTTGATTTAACAGCACTGCAATACTGCATGAGATCAATGGCATATTTTTAATGTGAGATTTGAAAATGTTAAGAGTTTTAACAGTTTCTAGTCTCTTGTGGGTTTTTTTGGGTAGGGGTGTTAGGGTTTTTTTAGATTTTATTTATTAGAGGATAGATGAATGAACAGGCATAGGCGTAAGTCAGTGGAAAACTCTTTAAATGCAGATCAAACATTTTGATTTAAAAATTCAATCTGCAGCTGACAATTATGTCTTGATTGTTGCGCACTCAACACCTAGACAGTAATGTAAGATATACTTATGCCAGTTAGTAGCTCCTAAATTTCTCAATGTATTTGCAAGATTTCTTACAATTAGTTGTGGAGTTTATTTATATTCAGTATGGGATAGCAATTAGGCATTTTATATTTCCAACTGTAGAAATGAGAGCGAGGGAAATACGTGGAAGGGGACTTATCAATGTGACTTACCTTTCAGAACTGGGAAATGTGAGGGGGAACAGTTTCAAAGAGTTTGAACGGATTAAGTGTTGGTTAAATTTTACCTCTATTTGAGTGTTTAACAATAGTATGAAGAAATGGTCACCTGAGTGCTTCTGAATTTTCAAAGCATTTAAATGAATATTTGAAATATCTTGCTTGTGTCACACTCTCAATTTCTTAATCTAAAGACCTGTGTTTTTTTCCCCTTCTAAAAATTATAGAGCAAATAGTATTTTTTTTTTTTTTACGGTATCAAGAGTTCAGCTATTAAGTTGATGTTCTGACTAAGCAGCTGGAACACTGAGTTTGAGGTAGATCTTGTGGGTGCACGTTAATTCAAAAATAAGAATGGTAGAGGCCAAACTGAATCTGTGGAAGAATAGTGTGTTTTTTACAGCAAGATTGTGACAGTGAGTACCTGCCAGGGACAGGTACAATTCAATTGAACTGCACATGACCTGGAATTTTCTTCATAGCATATCTTGAGCTTTTGCATTTGGTTAAAAATGCATTAAACACAGTAGGTGGCAATGTGCTATAAGTCTACAAATTTGATTATTTCATCTCCTTTTTATGGAAATATCTTTGTTCAAAGTGTTAAACTTTGGGTTGTGGTAGACGTAGGAAAAAAGTCTGTTCTTCAAAGTTATGGTCAGTTTTTCCTCTTGAACTTCTACTAGTTGGAGTTCTTTACACTTTGGAATTTCTCAAGCTACTTTACCCTTCATTATAGCTCATAATTTGACCTTTAGTTGCTATTGTCAGCCTGATTGCAAATGGGAGTTTCCACTGTTCAGGGTTCTAGTATTGGTTATGTCAGGGAAGATTTGCTGGAACAAAGTTGTGTTTGACTATCCTTCCTTTTATCAAAAAGTAGCTCTGTGGAATGGAAGATTTTCACAGTGTGTGTTAGTGAAAAAAAGAAGGAACTTTAACAAGCTGTTACATAACTGTATTATGCATTATATTACATTTTTTTTTTGCTAAATATGAATCTAGGAAATGATAATCCTATATTTTTTATTTTTAGTTTGCATAAAAATTACATCTCCTGCTTTTCAAAAATTAAGCTACAGTGCTTCCAGCTCATGCAGCTTGTACCTCCATTTTACATTACTTATTTTGTTCCTTACTTGAGTTCTGTCAGGGGTTAGAAGTTATTTTAGGATAAAACCATGTGTCTGTTCATGTGTTTGTTTTGTTAAGCAGGAAGCTATGTGGAAAATGAGACTTCGATCCCAATGAACGCTTTCAGCAGTTAGCAACAAACACAAGAGCTCTTAACACTGAAATATTCTCCGTTATTGCAAAAACAAATTTTGAATGTCAACAATGGAATTGTGAAGCATGAAAAATAATGAGAGGTTTTGAGCTTGAGTACCTTCTGTTTTGAAATTTGTGTTTATGCAATATTTGAGTTCTATCGAAGTGGTTTCCCCTGTTGAAATGAAAGCACTGAGAGATTTTGTGCTGTTTCTAAGGTGACTGTCCATTCATGGCTGACAAGGTTCCCTGAAGGGAAAAATTGAAATTCCTAAGCACAGTCAAAAGTTCAAAGTGAGAACAGCTGAATTAGGGATCATAACCTGAGGACTTGGCCCAAATGGGAAGGCTGCAAAAATTCTTGCACAGAGGAAGTAAAGACAAAATTTAATCAGCTGCAGTCAGAGGTCAGTAGCACAGATAATCCAGTAGCAGTGGCATGTTAAAGGGAAAAGTGAAATTATAACCACAGTATCTATTTTAAGCTGGTTTTAGAGGCTATTCTGAATAGGATATTCAAATGATTTTGGCATTTTTCCCTAAGAACTGAGTAGAGGTTGAAAATTGGGTACCTTAATCTAACCTTCCCTTTCAGAGTTGGTTTTTTTCCCAGTAGATTCTTGCCACGTTAAACAAGTGAAGCCATGTAACAAACAGTTTGGTAATCAGGCCAATGTAAAGTACTCATAAATTATCACCAGGCAGCAGCTCTAAATCTGTCATAAATTCTTACTGACATGTTCACAGGAATGTTTATGTAACTGAAAGAAAATATAGAAAGGAAGTTAAGTCTCCTTTTTACAAGTTAAATCAACTACAGTAAGATGAAAAACACCCACACATTTGGCTTTGGATCAGCAGAGACGTTCTTGAAAAGCAAACCTTTATGAAATCTTTATTATGAAATCAAATTTAAGGTGTAAAACCCAGCAGTTTTCCAGGTGTCGTGGATTGTATCCTACTTGCACATTCCTTGTACAACAGGGTATCACCTTGGGCAGGGAGATACAGATTTGGAGTCATTCCAGCAAAACAATTTGTGGCATAGCTGGGGATATAGATATAATGCAGGATGTGTTAATGCTGGGAATTGTTGAAAGGGGTCTGCATTCTGCAGATGCAGGAAAAAAAAAAGGACCACCACAAAACCCACTGAATGAGATGCCATCTTACATGACATCCCTTAAAGGGAGGCATAGAAGCTACAGGGAAACACAGAAAATCTATTAGGAGATGTTTATGATATTTTAGAGTGTAAATTACAAAGTCAAGTATAGGAGGAACTGGTAGGGTTTTTTACACCGAGTGAAATATCAATACTCAAAGTAAATGAAAGGTCATTAGACCTACGCAATTAACAAAAGCCAACTTATTCCATTGATCGTAGTGACAGAGTTGTGAAGTATTATGTTGAAAAGACAGAATGTTTCGAATATATTAATCACTGGGATGGGAAATTTAAAATCTTAACGGAACAGGTGGCAAGGATACATTTGCTCAAACTGAAGAATTTTGATTTAGCAAGTTTGAACAACAAATAACCAAATGTCTGAGAAAAATGAGGTGAAATGTCCTTTAAATCACACCTGGTAAAATTTATCATGCATTGAAAAGATGAGAAATTGCAAAAGAATTGTGAATCATGACGATTCTGGTGTTTTGAAACAGGTGACCAAGGCAACTATTGACCTGAAGTCAGTCCTGACTAAAACAGTGGAAATGTAATTTTATATGGAAATGCAGAGTCTACTCTGAACGTCACAGCATCTTTCTGTTGTGGTTTTATGGGAGTTTGGTTTCAGCAAACATTGCTGACAGGTTTCTAAATGTTTTTCTCATGATTTTTTTCTTTTAATCCTCACTGTCAGTATATGAACTTTGGTTTTCTTTACAGAATTTACTTTATTATCACTCAGCATTTTGGTTTAAAAGATATTCTATTCTACAGCACTGGTGGAGACCATGTTAGATGAATTAAAATATGGGTCACATTATTGGTATGGTATCATTTAATGTTTTTGTTCAAGACAAAATGTGAATTGCAAGAATAAGTAGCTATCACAATACGATGCCTGTCTACTTTCAACATCCTATAGATTGTTTTGTTCCCTTATGGACAAAATACAGCTTTGTCATACATAGTGGACTCAAGAATGTCAATGGGACCAACTTGAAAATGGTGATGTAGAAATGCAAGTGGATGGTATCAACCATACAAACCCCAAAGTGTCTGCAGGGGTGTGTAAATGGGGCTTGTGGGTGCATTAAGAGGCTCTATCTTGAAGAAGTGAGTGTGCTTCATTAACAAGAAATCAGCTGGAGTAATGCATGTGGCTCTGATATTTGCATTTCAGAGATAAAATGTATTCAAACAAAAGTTAGAAGAGTGATCAGGAGAAGAGATCCATGAGGTGGGCAGTCTTGCAGTGTAAAGTCTGAGTTGAATTTGTCTTGTTGAATTGGAGAGAAGGCTGAGAAGTGACCTGCTAGTGAGATGGGGGAAGGAGGGAGGCAGGGCATTTCAGCCTTGCTGATGAAAGAGCAAAAAGTTCTGTTGGTTTGAACTAGAAAACACCATATAAAATCATGCAAAGCAAGGGAGTTAGTTCTTAATTTCTATTTCTCTACAGAAAACAAAGTCTAAACAAATATCTTGGGGGGAAAAAAACATTCAGTTTCAACTTCAACGCTCCCAGCTGTTCTGTATGCTTCAAATGTTATGGATAATTATAGAGCTAAGATCTTTATTCCCTTGCCTTGCATGTCTCATCTGAAGATAGCTGCAGAAAGGAACATAAGAGACCCTCTGATACAAAGTTCCTTGTCACAGGTCTGCATAGCCTGTGCTAGGAGTATGATTATAATGAAATGCTAAGATTCTGGGGTGTTTGCTGGTCGCCTATGGATGAGGAAGAACTTCATTCTTGTACTGTACAATTTGGCCTTAGTTGTTTTGTTTTCCTAGTGTGGTTTCCTTCAGACTACACCCTGCAATGACCAGGCTTCTTGCTAGGAAACAGATTTCCCCAAAGTCAGATTGGCAGGGAATTCTTTCCTTATATTTTTCCATAGTGTGGGAGGCAGGCTGTGTGTATCACAAAATGGAATTACTTAGGTACTTCTCATCCAAGTGCTTTCCTGCCACATCAGGGTCTAGAGATTATCTCTTCTTGTAGCAATCTGTTTAATTTTCTAGCTTTCAAGTATTAGGCCTAGGTAGTTCTTGAAGTTTCTCAAAAGTACATTTGAGTGAAATGTAATGGCTGTGACAGAGAGTTGGCTGTGGTGAATACCCAGCGTCTTCTCACATTATCTCCATTCATACAGAGCATTCCCAGATACTTGGAAGTTTCAGTAGATTTAATTTCAATGCAGAATTGTTCACCTAATCCCTCACTGATACCTTCCAGACAGTATAGAACAGTAGAAGTATATAAGGTAACTTAAAGGAAAAAATATTAGTTGTCTTTGCAAAATAAACTGAAGAAATTTGCTGTGGTAACCTCAATTACATATGTTAGGATATTTTTGCTTAGGACATGCCTAAGCCCCTAATTCTGCAGTCTAGCAATTATCACTATCCAATAATCGCAAGCAGAAGAATGAAGACTGCACTGCGTCTAACGTTTCTTAAGAGTTAGTGTAGTCTATCTCTTTTTTTCCTCATGGTGTCACTGTAGGATAAAGTTATTGCTCTTTGGGTATTCTCTATACTGGAGCATATTTCCATTTCCTTTGTCTCACTCTGACTCTCTAGGGTTCCATGTTTCCATTGAAATGTGTTTAGAAAAGATGATAAACAACATGCCACCTTCAAATTTGAACACGTTCTCTGAAGCACTGACCCATCCTTAGCATCCTGCATTACATTTTTTTTTTTTTTTAAGGATTTAATCCTAGAAATGTTTCCTAGAATATATTTAGCTACAGATCTGGAGAATTTGAGCAGTTCTTCTAATGACTTGAAGGTAGGAATTGCCATGTTTAAAAAAAAAAAAAAGGCACGTATCTTAAAATCAAGTGAGCTTATGACGTTGGATCTGTTGATACATTTTGCATGTGTGAGGAAGACGACTAAGGCCCTCAGTTTCTATCTAAACTTCACTTTTTTTTTTATGAGGTTGTAAAGTGTTTTAAAGTCAGCTTTATTGATTGACAGAAATAATAGTTTTCTTTTTCACACTTATTGGTGGCAAGAGTAAAGAGAGAGAATTTTTATTTACATATTGACAGCATTTTTGTCTGCTAGTTCTTTGCTTTTTGGCCAGGCCACATTCTCAAAGACATGTAGGTACCCGACTTCCCTAGCAGAAGAGTGAAAGATGTGGCACAAGCACACGTGTATGCATGTTAAGTAGGATTGAAGAGAAATGTGCTCGTGGTACTGTAAAAGAGCAGGAGCCATGCATGGAGGTGCTATTTCCCATTCCTGAATCTGGAGCATATTCTTCCCGAAATGGCCTCAAGTTCTGCCAGGGGAGGTTTAGGCTGGACATGAGGAAAAAATTATTCATGGAAAGGGTCTTTGGGCACTGGAACAGGCTGCCCAGGGAGGAGGTTGAGCCACCTTCCCTGGAGGTGATTAAGGGACGGGTGGATGAGGTGCTGAGGGACATGGTTTAGTGTTTGATAGGAATGGTTGGACTCGATGATCCTGTGGTGATTCTGTGATTCTATGATTCTATGAAAGGTGAGGACTATAGGCTGTTTCCCCGATTTCCCTTTTCTGCCTTTTCAGAAGGACAGTGGTGTTTGGGCTGTCTGCATTCAGGATTGTGGTGAGGATAAGCATGACTATCTGTTCAGTAGGAGAGAAACCATCCACGAAATCTACATCCTAGTGTGAGTTCTGGCTGCAAGTGAATCCTGTATGTTTGTTTTGGTCAGCTGAGCTTGTTAACAGCCTCAGGGTTATCAGCTCACAGGTGTGAAAGTTAACTAGAGCCAGTGTATTCAAGGGTTGACTTGATAGCAATATGGTCAGTTTGCTAATTTAGCAAAGGACTTGGTTCACCTGAAGAAGTCTTAGAGCACTGAACAGTTACAGAGCTTTTCAGCAGAAGCCTCAGCATTATCCCCCTGTGCTTTCAAATGAGCTGAAAACCCTGCAAGTTGAGTCCTTTTCTTAATCCCAGTTTCTTCAGTTAATCTTTTTACATGAGATAAGTTATCGCCCTTCTTAGATAAGTGCCTGCATCTAAATATAGTCTCTGTTCCTTACGCTGTGTCTTTCACTTGCGTGCTCGTCACTGCCACATCGTTCATAGAATCATAAAATCATAGAATCACCAGGTTGGAAAAGACCTACTGGATCATCGAGTCCAACCATTCCTATCAAACACTAAACCATGCCCCTTAGCACCTCGTCCACCCGTGCCTTAAACACCTCCAGGGAAGGTGACTCAACCACCTCCCTGGGCTGCCTGTTCCAGTGCCCAATGACCCTTTCCATGAAAAATTTTTTCCTAATGTCCAGCCTGAACCTGCCCTGGCGGAGCTTGAGGCCATTCCCTCTTGTCCTGTCCCCTGTCACTTGGGAGAAGAGGCCAGCACCCTCCTCTCTACAACCTCCTTTCAGGTAGCTGGAGAGAGCAATGAGGTCTCCCCTCAGCCTCCTCTTCTCCAGGCTAAACAACCCCAGGTCTCTCGTTCAAAACACAGAATCTCCCCGTTGTTTCCTCAGGAGCTTCTGTAGTATTGAAGCTCTCTCCCAGCAGCATCTTCTTTACCTTCCATATTGGAGACCTCACTACCCAAGTAATTCTCAAAATCCTTTGTCATTTGCACTTACCTCACTTAGATTCCACTCTCCTTATCTTCTCGTGTCAAATACAATCTACTTCCATATTATCTCCCTTGTTTAGCCCGTTCTCCCCCCTCTCCCTGTAAGGCAGTTGTTGCAATTAACTTCTGGTTTTGCAACATTCAAATGCTTCAGTTTCTTATACTCTCCTTGACTGCCTCTGCTTCCCTCTTACCTCGACCAGAGGTCAAGACGAGTAATTTTCCTTACTTTCTGATCTTTTGGAGGTGTCTGGCTTTTTCCCAACCTTTGCTTTTAACACTGACCAATGCCCCTTGCACTTCCAGCATCCCAGGAACTTGAATGGAAAGTCACCTTGACCAAAAAAGACTGAATCATGGAATCATAGAACTGTTTGAGTTGGAAGGGACATTAAAGATCACCTAGTTTCAACCCTCTGCCATGGGCAGGGTCACCTCCCACTAGACCAGGCCAAAAAAGTCAAGTCCTACTAGAATTGACCCAAAAAGACTGAATATCAAGTGGCAACTGCTTAGGCTTGGTGTGGGTTTGTAGAAGTCTCTTTGACTCTGAAGAAGGGAACGCAAATCCACTGTCCCGTGCCAGAGGGGATGCCAGGGACTTCTCTCCAAACTGGCTTACGCTACTATTAGTGAGGGAAACATTTCCCTCTAAAATACCAGGTTTCTCCAAATGGGTAAGTGCCTTATGCCTGTTAATTCTCTCTCCTTCCAGTTTCAATTTACGTCTGCTGTGCAGGTGCCTATTTTTCACTGCCTTGCTGTGTCTCAAAACTTTTCACGCTCGCTCCCTGCCCCCCTAGTCTTTCATCTGTCTCCTCTTTTATCAGACTTGTTAGGTATCCTCACTGTCTTTTGCCCCAGTTCTCTCTCCCAAACAAGTTCAGCTGCTTATTGTGCCACCTCACCTGCCTGACATCTCTTTGATGAAGCTACATCAAATTCTTCCTGCAAGTTGCTGGTTCTTCGTGTTGTTTCACTCCTTCCCCTTACATCTGCACTGCAGCTCCTGTCTCCTCCTTTAATTTCAGGGGTCACTCAGCTACAGTTTATAACTCACCCCAGTTTTATAGCCTGAAAAAATCTCACCACTTCATGCTTTTGGAGCCTGAAGTGAACAGGTTTTAACGTAATTCCTTGTGTGACTCTTTACAGGGCAAGTCAGCAGTTCTGCCGTGCACCAAAGAACCAGTTAATTAAGGATTTTAAAGTCTGAAGTATTTACCATCTGTAAAACAAAATCTGTACTCTAACTCAAAATGGTACCCACAATACTGCCTGGGTTTGTGAGGGAAAAATCCAAATCCCAAAGAAACTGGGAGAACAGGAGGGGAGGACCTTTCCCTGCTTTCAGTAGCCTTTGGATCAGGCCCCTTATGTCCTTTAGCAATGATAAAATGATGCACAAAGCGCTGGGACTGTACAACTTCATTTTATTTTGTGTGCTTTTATAGGATATAAATAAATGACAAAATTACAAAATTTATAACTGGAAGCCCAAGCATATTTACATAAGTATTTGTTGCAGTGAGGCTACTATTTACCGTTCTCCTATACAATTTTCCTTTTGGTACCATATTTTTAGGGTTATTTTTTTTTTTACTGTCAGTTGACTACGTACATATCAACAGTGAATAGGCAAAATATGTACAAGGAACTATTTTGTTCAAGTAAATTGAATACGGTATTAAAAGTGTCTCATCACTCAGCGCTATGATTAGGTTTGACTAAACCATATACAATTATCAGGTTTAAACCAAGTTCAATTATCCATTTTTTTGGAATTTACCAACCGATGATTTAAACTGAAAACCTCAGCTGGATATGAAATAATAATTAAAAAAACATTAAGACAACCACACAATTTATCAATATCTCTATAATGAACTTCAAAATGATTCACAATTTGACTGGATAGAACAATATACGTTAAAATGTCATTTTTCTCCTATAGTGATATTTGTACCGTTATAATTTCAGTTCTACATAAATTTACATCATGGTATTATACAAATACTCCACAGACATTAAAAAAATTAAAACACTTCAAAGAAAATGTAAGTAAATCTTATTTAATCAAATATTAAGCAAGTGCTTAACTATTGTGTTCCATGAAAACATTTGTATTACTTTGGAATTTTTTTTCTTTTTCTTGCTATTTTTATTTAGAAAATGTTTTGCAGTAGAATTTTATCAACACTCTTCCAAACAAGCTTTCTGTGACAGAAATCATGATAGCAAAATCGACGGTTTCGTCTTTTTTTAGAACCACTGAGTTTATTTGTTAAAAATACTAGTAGAATTCATGGCTATAGCAATGATGACCTGCATAAATTATACGTAGGCGTAGTCGAATGACCATTCCACTTTCATTTCAGACGGATCACATGGAACATCCTGTGCACTGTTGCTACAACTCTTATAATTTTCATAATGCTGCAATAGCAGTGGTTTACTTAACTTCAAAATAAACAATATTTGTCATAATCTGGCTTCCTTCCATATATATTCATAAGTTTTCCTATAGTACTTCTCTTCCATAAAAATATGTAATAAAGGTTTTCTGTGCATTATTAATACCTTTTTCTAATCATTCATAAAACTCTGATCCTTTGTTGCAATGCAAGAGGTTGCTATTTCTGTAGAGGATCAAAGGACACCAATGATTACATATAAAACCAGCGCACACAGAAATCAGGATGCCTAATTTCTTATCACTTTAATGAGCTCTTTATTCAACACAGTAATTATTAATGAATTCAGTGGTTTCACAAATACTCTATTTATTAATTCTGGTTCTATTTCAATTAAAAACTGCCAAGATTTAAATATAAAACCAATCAAATATTCTACTTGTAGGCAGCATTAGTGTTAGTTTAGAGACCTTTTGTTTTTTTTTAAAAAGTAGAATTCTAAAATAAGAAATCAAAGAAAGCACTGTGGCAGAGTCACAAGGGAGAACTGTGTGAAAAATAAGGTTTCTCACTCCTCTTGTGGACTGTAATTTTAAAAGTCTTCATATAGTGTCATTCTTCGGTCAGTGCTGCAGGAAGAAGAACATCACCAGAAATGACTGTCAGCCTTTTTTGTTAGTTACAAGGCCACTCATACAGTGCAGTCTTCCTCTCTGCTGGATTGAAACGTTGCCATAAAGGAAAGGCTGTGCTGTGACTGCTTGGCGTGCAAGGCACAACAGGGAACAGGGGGGACAGTTTTTTTATCAGAAAATTGTAGTTTCATACTTGGTATTAATGCCTCTTTTGGCTTCTTGTCCAGGTTCAACAATCCATGGTAGATTCGCAAGAGTCTTTTGTTCGGATGGATCTATCTGCTTTAAGACAAATGCAAACATACGGATGGGTTACCATCTTGGCACGCATTTCTAGCAGAAGATTTTTCTTTAATTGAATAGAACACAGAACAAATCCTTTAGCAACAAAATCCTACAGCAACTGTGTGGTGGTCTATACTCTCATGTACCCATGGTTGCCCTCTTTCTCCTGATCAGATCAGAGCTGTGTCTACTCCCAAATTATAAAGCATCACATTTGGTTAAAGCAGATGATGACATCAGGAAATGTTCTTTCTTAAAATTTTATGGAGGAGATTCTGTGGCAATGGATAACAAAGAGTACAGTCATAATTTTTTTCCCTTCCTATCATCCAATAATTAATATCACAGAGTAAGGTTTTCACTTTACAGACAGCGAATATAATAAAGTGTGCAGCCATTTTTCCTCTTTCCTTCCCAAATCCGTCTCTGGATTTTCACTTGATTTAAAATAGTTTTCATAATTTTTAAAAGCTCTACTATAAGAGAATATTTCTTGGTCATCTATACAGTTCAGGATGGCACTTAAAAGACAATCAATATGTAGGATCCAGCAAGCTTGGATTCTTAGGAGTTTGTGATTCCAAAGAAAATATTGAAAGATATGTTTAATCCCAGTTTTGGAACAGGGTCAAAAAACTCCAAGAAGTTGCTTGATCTGACAAGATAATTGTAAATTGATTTGGATTTGTAATTTCACTGGGATACACATGAAGTGATTGCGTATCAAACAAATTTGGTGTGGAATTTATTTCTTGATAAGAGATTAGGGAAGTCCGTGGAACTGCAGATTTGTAGAGATACGCATTGTCTGTGATCCTCAGCACTTATAAAAGCACAATACATAGCAATTAGACCGAATCAATCAAAGCTCTGTAACTACCATAAAAGACAATGCACAATGCTAGCCAAGCAACATCTTAAACTGGAGGAATCTGAAATGAGTTGTTGTTAGAAACGTCTGCCCATGCTGCACGGACACAACCGAGACGTGGAGAACCTCTGACTCAACAGGTGTATTTGCTTATACAGCTTCTAGCATATCAACTCTCAGCTATGTAGCTGAATTTAGATTTTATTTTACATGCATGGCTACCTTCTACTTACCACTGACTTCCGAATACTAACACGTGGTTTGGGAATGGGTTTGGAGGGTTTATTTTCAAAGCTTTCTGGGAGGGTTGAAGAATGGCCCCCTTTTCGTGCTTGTAGTGCAAGCTGATAGGCCACCTCAAATGCTTGTCCTAGTGTAAGAATGATTTCGTAAGCTAAATTCTGGAAAAAAAACAAAAACAGTTAAAATTGGAGTCGGGTTGAATACATGAAGTGGGGTAGTACAGTCTACAGAATTGATTTGCAATGTAAATAATTAAAATCACACTGCTAACCAACTTCCTTAGTCTCTCTAATATTTTCATCTGTTATTTCATTTTTCATTGATTAAAAGCAATCTAAATGTAATTTATTTTACCAAAAGTAATTACTTGTAAAAACCTTGAAAACATTGTCTAACCAAACACGACAACAGGAGTATGTGTCATCTCTTTTTAGAACAAGTACATTCACCCCCCCACCTCCTCAGCTCAGCCCATATCAGTTCCTTTCAAGAACTCTTATACCTTGCACCTATCTGACACTCAGCCATGCTCTATTTTGGCTCTCCTCTGCTGACCTGCTCCCCTCCGGAGCTGGCAACCCCACACACGCCTTCTCCGGGTGTGCACCTCGGAATTCTCTGTTCTGTGCTCTCACGGAACAGCACAGGAAGAGGATGCAGAGCTGGTGTGATGCTTCCAAAAGGACAAAAAGCAAATATTGAAAGTGCAGGGAAGTCAGTGCTCTGCTTCAGATGAATGTTTCAAGTGCCGGGGCAACCTTCTCATGGTTTTGCTTTCTAGAAGTAAAAATGTTTGAGCTTAAACTGGCTTGTCAGAATTCTCTTGTAAGCGTAAGCGGTTAGGGTGTATGACTAAAGAAGCCAGGTTTGTAAGACTAAGACCACTTTGGTTGTATAGCTAGAATGCTTTAAGATCTCATTGCCTATGCAGAAGAAAACCTATGAAAAGATCTATAATGCATGAAGAACCAGAGGGGGGTCAATAAAAATATTTCTTCAGTGCAGTTTTAAATCAACAAAAAAGCGGCTGTGAGTTTCAAATGTGGCCTTAATCTAAACTGCAAGTGAATTTCTATGCTAATTTTTCTTCAGGATTGTGGGTTTGTCTTGGTATATTTATTTATAGGCTCATAAATTTCCAATAGTACTTCAAACCCCTGCAGAACAAATGCAAGCCTGCAGGCTTGCCTCCTGACACCCTACAGTCTCCTTAGACCAATTCCCAAGTCTTGGATGTAGTTCAGAAGTTGCCCTATTCTTCCTGAACCTCTGTAGCCCATAGCTGAAAGCAGCCCTGCATTGCTTTGAAACTAGTTTCACGCTTCTGATATAATTTCAAACCAGATTATCTCTTTAGCTAGTCAAGTCTAACTGTTGAGTTTGCAATAAGCTAAAAAGCAATGCAAGACACCTGGAAATACACTATCTGCCTTTCAATTGTTAAAACACATTTAAAATGATAAGCATTTCATTTTGTGCCCTACACTGTAATTTCACTGTAGCCATGAAGAAATTCCATGCCCTTGTTATCACACATTATACTATCTCAGTATACAACTAAATTCAGCATATTTAGCGCATTATAAAAGCTCCTTATACAGGTGCCAGCTCTGGTCTTTGTTAGGTCAGACAGAAAACAATTATACTCCTCCACTGGGATGTGCTCTCAGCTGCTAACAACTGCAGTCACAACAGCCAGCTAGCCAAAGTTTATAGCTTCCCAAATAAAAATGTCTGTCTGATTTGATAGTAGCAGTCTCCAAATTGTCTCCCCTTTAACTTAAGAAAACTGGCCAGGACCGATAAACATTGAGGATGCAGTTTGCCAGTGGAGTAATAAATGCAAAACTAAAGAGGCCATTATAAAGTGCCCTGCCTTGTAGCAGTGCACTGCCTACGGAATTAAGAGCCACAGAATATAATTGTTAAAATGTGTAGAATAATATTATTTGAAAAGAGGCACACCTATTAGTAGGACAAGCGTATTATTCTAAAGACATCTTACTCAGCTGTCGTGACTTAATCAGCTGGGGTGCTGTATCATCCCAGGATTGCCTACAGTGAATATTATTAGCGCTAAGGAACAGATCAGCAGGACGGGGTGTAGTACTGGCTTGGAGAAAAAGTACTGCCAATACTTGTGGATTTGTGAAAATTCACCATCTAGCGTGTCATACAAAAAGGCCACTGAGAGACAGGCCTAAAAAGCTCTGAGCTAAGAGTGGAGACAAGCTGACAGTTTGCCACACAGATACCTAAAACTGATCTGGGTCCTGCCTCTTATCAGAAGTCACTATGAATTGTTTTCTTTTGTAGTCTGTAAAATGAAAAAATAGGCTTGCCTGGAGCCTGAAAGACACTGGAAACATGTAACTCTTTCTATGGTTAATAAATATTTGAAATATAGCAAATAATACCAAACATTCTCCGTTTTGTTCAAGATTTGAATGTAAACTCTCACGTAATTTGTACATAAATTTCATAAATTGCATACTGCTGTAGAGAAGTCTGCAGAAAGAGGCAAGGAGGGCTTTAAAACTGTACCTTGTAAACTGTATCTGCAAAATCATATTTGAGAAAAAACAGAAGTAAATAAGTTTGGTTTGAGGAATTTGTCACCTGTAGTCTTGGGAGAGGAATATGAGGATGAGAGTTAGCAGGGATCCTTGCACGGGCAGTATCAGAGGTAAGAGCAGGATTCCCTTGGGGATGGTGATGGAAAACCAAACAACAAGAGCTGATGTGGAAATTCTTCTGATGGAGCGAGAAGACTATTTGCAATTTTTACGTGTGGCACAAAACGAAGGAAAGAGGTCTGCCTCCTCAAAAGAGGTTTAGAACAAAAGCTGTAAACCCCAAGGTAGAAGACATTGACCCTTACAGAACCCCATCAAGCTCCTTGGAAGTGAAGCAAAACTTTTAGGATCACAGTGCTTCCGAAGCTGCTACAATCCCATTCCTTGCTTGGCACAGCAGAGAAGGAAAGTGAGTAAGCGAATGCCTTTAAGCAACTATTTCTGGGAGATGAAAAACTGAGGTCAATTGCCTTGTTTGCCATGTAATGTTATAATTCAACGCCCGAAAACAAGTCTGAGTCAGGATTCTCCAGCTGCTTTAATTCAGCCAACCTATTACAATGGCTAATTGTTTTCTCACATTTTAACTGACCTTTTTTACTGTGTAAGTTGCAGCAGGCAATGTTTCTTCATTGTATTTGCAGGCTTCTATAAAGCTATGTTGAAGCTTCAGGTACATTTTAAGCATGAGAGTAAGATTTCTGTCTTTTGAGCTATAAAAACTTAAAATGTCACTTGCAAGGGATGCTTGGAAAAGCTAACATTTTGCCTTTTGCAAAAAGCATTTTTTTATATAATGAGGATTTTATGGATTTTCACTTTTAGATGATGTTTTTTTTTTTCCTTACTTAAGATCAATGTAAATCTGGCCTTTTTTAAACACTGAATTTTCTGAAGAAGCTTCTTTTCGAGTCTTGCAGACTATTAGTGCATCCCATTGCATCGGATGAGTAGGAATGTTAATACCCTGCGTTCAAGGTACCAAACTTAAAATTGCAGTTGGCAAAACTGAACAGAAGAAAATACATGGAAACTTTACTTGAAAAACCTGAAAAATCCCAACTCAGTTCAAAATATCCATCCCCTGACATGAAATCAGTTGCCTACTGCTTATCATACTAGACTCTTCAAGGCCAAATATTAAGTATTTCTATTATAAAACCTGATAAGAAGAGAAGGTTATTTGCTTACTAGTAACAGGAGTTACGAGAGATACAGAGCTGACATACACGTACATTTACATTGTTAGGTGTATATATATGACCACAAATCTTTTACTTTTGCATAGATCTAGATTTGTCTGCGCCTTCCAACGTGTCTCCCTTGAGCATTTAAGGGGAAGAAAGCTCAGCTCACCAAAGATGGTGTGATGAGACCAACACGACTGGCATTTGTTTGAAACCGCGGTGGACTCCTGGGCTGCACGAGGTTTTCATGATCAGGCACTCCTGCAACCTAAATCCTTGATCTTTTCTCACTCTGGATTTAAAGCAAACGTGAGTGGCAAACTCTTCTGAATCCATCCCTCTCCTTTAATATGGCACAGAGAGATATCTTATATATGGCAGGATGGAAACAGGCCTTCAAAGTGGGCCTTTCACACTGCTGCAAAAGCCATTGATATAGATGATAGAGGAAAGATTCATTTGCTCATGAGCTGAAAGCTCCTTGTACCTAGGTGCGCTCCATCTCTAGAAGTTTGCCAGGAACCACTGAAATGGTTTTATATTCCACCTACTATGCCCCAGAGAGGGAAACTTTCAAGGCATGCAGTCTCTGGGTACTGCAAAGAAAGAGGTTTTCTGTTCTGGAGATACTAGGATGCCACATTGATTGCTCCTGGATGATCATATGAACAGAGAAAATAAGTCCTCTAATTCCCTGGAAGAAGGCAATGAACAGAACCTTGAGACCTGAATGCATGCTTTTTCTCCTCTGCATACTAGCAGTTTCCAGTTCTTATCCAGCTTAAGTCTGTGCAATGATGGACAAAAAAGTTCGGAAATCAAGAAAAATGCCTTTGTCTTCTGCAAAGCATCAGTCTAATCCTTGGCGTGAGCAAGAGCAGAAATTGTTCCAATTTATGCTGGTTGTCTACTGTTCATACCTGCATTGGGCAATGAAGGAATATCTGATGGAAATTACTTGGGATGTTTTCCATATGTGAACCACAATTTGGTATAGGAACTATTATAACACTGCTTCTCCAGAGGGAATCCTTCACTGGTAGCTTAGGGCTGCTTTATAAGTGAATGAGAGTGAAGTGGATTTCAAACACTGAGCAATAAATCCTCCTCTTCCCCCAAACCTTGTCCCCTTATATTAATTCTTTGATCAAGTCTGATGTTTTTACAGTTTTAACTCTGAGTAGACAAGTTAGACACACCATTCCTAAATAGTCAGTCTCAGTAATGCTGATAGTTGACATGTCACTACACTAAAATGCTTTTCTGTCTGCAAAAAAAATGTTCTGGCCCACATTCTTAGAAGAAATGAAGGACCTAAGAGAGTTAAATCTTTTTCATACCATTGCATATATTTCATTACCATAATATATATTATTTAAGATGCATTTTTTTTATAACTTACTGTGGATTTGTACCATTTAAAACCTTATTTTTCTTAACATGATTGGACTTCTATCCATTAACAAACAGGAAGGATTGTTTCTATCAGCAAACTGAAAGATCAGGCTAACAGTAAGTGTTAAACTTGAAACAGAAAATTTAATTGATGGTATGCTTGTCTTCTGTATATCTAGCTATTTTTAATGAAACTTGTATTTGCACCAAAAATGCTGCATCCTGAGAACTAAAACAGCACAAAAAGAGAATATTTGAGTAGGTAACACCCCACTGAGTATTATGTTGCAGGAGAAAACTAAGTTAAGACAGACAGACATTAAAGTTTCTATATTGCTTAAAATAGCCATTTAAACTGCTTGGTGTATTAAATGCTCCTCCTAAAGTACAGGAAGTGAGCAAAATGTTGTAATTATTCCTGGATTGCTATTCTTCCCTTGCCAAGCAAGGAGAAAATTAATTTCATCTGCTATACCTGGCTCTATATTTGCGCTTGATTATTAAACCTATACATGAAACTGCAGTACTTTGAAACCATTAAGAAGTAATTAAATGGATGAGGAGAAATAATAACCTCACTCAAGCAGTCTGATTTCAGTTGATTCACTTACCACTAAAATCTATATAATGTAGTATCTTTTTGACCATGGTGTATCTATTTTTAACACAATTTTGAAGGTTTTTTCCTACTCCCTGTGGACGCTAAAATGTCAGGAGTGAATTTAAAAAAGAAAGCACTGAACCAAAACACTAAAATTCCTTCTAACCTACCTTCCTGTACATCTTGTTATTTAAACTCTCCTAACTACTATTTCTCTGCAGTGCTATTTCCCTAGTCCCAAATAAAATGCCTCAATTCAGACATCTGTTTTTTGATTTAACTTAACTGTGTAAGTATGTTTCAAGAAGTCATATGCATTAAACTACATCATATTTAAACCAGGCATAAGGAAGAATTCCTTCACCATGAGGGTGATGAGGCACTGGAAAAGGTTGCCCAGGGGAAGCTGTGGCTGCCCCATCCCTGGAGGTGTTCAAGGCCAGGTTGGATGGGGCCTTGGGCAGCTTGGGCTGGTGGGAGGTGTCCCTGCCCATTGCAAGGCGGCTGGAACTAGATGATCTTTAAGGTCCCTTCCAACCCAAACCATTCTATGATTCTATGAAAATATTTTTCTTAAATGATTAAAGTTTTAGTAGCATCTTACGTTTCTCTTGTGCTTAACTCAAAGCACTCCTGAAAGTTTTGGACAATAAGCCTTCTTAGTCTTAAAAATTTAGTGAAAAATTACTTATTTCACTAAACTGAGCTGAAAACAGCACGACTGATATGTGTTCATGACAGCTGGAAACACTAGTAGTCTGTGCACCAATATGGAAAGAACTTAATCTTTTTCCATCAAAACAACAGGAGTTGTAAGGACTTTTGCTGAAATAACATTTTTGATATTTTTAGGCAAGAAGATTGGAAAGAGAAAATAAGAATTAAAGCATTAACTAGCTATTTTCAAAATAAAGGCAATCTTTTTTAAAAGGTAAAGGTGCTGCTAAAATAAAATTTCTCCAAACTGTATTCGCATTATTTGTTAAGCTAAAACTCCTCCTGATATGACAGAGGACAGCAGAGAAAAGAGGGACCACCTAATAATAAGTGTTGATAGTTACAGGGGCAACCTCTTACACAGAAACACAGAAATGAGAGATCTGAACAGATCTCTGTTATCACAGATGTTCAAATCTTTCAGATTCACTGTGGTAGCCAAATATTTCTAGGATCTCCTGATATACGTAAGTAGCTACCTGTGTGGTCTCTGTCAGATCTGTAAGTGTTTTGGTTCTCTAGCTAAAATAAACACAAAAATTTTCCTACCTTCTCTACACATTTGCAGAAGCTTCAGCTTTTCTGTTTATTCAGTAGAATGTCAAAATGTCTAAACGCTATTTGGAGGGATTTTTTGGGACTGATCCAGCTTAACAATAAAAAACTAAAAGTCATATAATAGTAGGGTAAGGAATCTCAAGAAATACAGTGGTAACATTTGACGCCTAGTCCCAAAAGCAGCACACATCTGCTTCATGAAGATGGGATGTGTCTGGGCTCAAAGCACCCCCACAAGGGCAACTCACTCACCCCTTGCTGGCTGGGTTTGGATGGACACACGAGGGTAGTAGCCCAAAGGCTGGATGTCACCAAACCCATCCTCCCTGACCACACAGACAGCATGACACAGTGTGAAATGCAGGACACCCTGCAAACTTAGTTCATGCTAGTTCCTGAACCTACCTTTTAGCAGCATTGAGCACTGTATATAATGCATATTGATCCAGTTCTGATTCGTGTATTTGGTGTGTGCTATGATTGGATGGCCAAACCTGTTTGTTACAGACTTCTTGGAAAGCTATAGCTTAGGTTAAAAGAATTACATGCCAAGACTTGTATGAAAACTTGCTAAATTTACAGGGAAATGAGACACTATCAAAGAAAATCTCTGCTCTTCTGCAGAAACGTTCTTTTACTGTTCCACAGTAGGTTAGTCTTTTCATGTGGTAAATGAATAATACCTTCCATTAATCACCCTACACCCTGAAAACGTTTTAACGGAACTAAAAACCTATTACTATAAAAAAGAACTATTAAATGAGTATCTTATGTAAACTGACCACATCAAATGCAGTGAATACATGGCAGTAGTGGTGATTTGTCTTCAAGTCTTTAGTGATGTACGCAAATGTAGAGAGGTCTTCAGGGTCTTGTGCAGCACAGGAAATGTTACGGATTTCATGTTCAGCAATAATATTCTGTTTAAAAAAATATATTTTCAGTTAATTTAGGAATTAAATGCAAAAGAGACATAAAAGACATCTTTTTAGATACACATTTATGTTCACCTGCTGTGCTGAAGTATTTCAGAAGTTTCTTAATAACAATTATATATACCTCATGTGTGATCTTACACAGGTCATTGGAATTTTGAGACTCTCCAATGATGTCTAAAAGTTGCAAACAATCTAGTAGGAAACAATTACATTTCAGAGTCTTCCCTAAGATCCCACTTAGGCATTATACAGTTTATTCAGCATCCTATAACAATGAGACATCTTCCCTGGCACAGAGCTGTAAATACAGTTTCAAAGCACTATACAAGCATCTTATGATGCTGCTGGCTTTCTGTATCATGAGCGCTATATGAAGTTGCTTCAGTCTACTGACAGACAGGATCTGGTGAAACCCAATAGACTCAATATCCAGGTTTTTGCAAAAGGTGTTTGACAAATTTCAGCTACACATTTTCAAGACCAAAGAACACCAAGCATCACTTCTAATTGAAACCCTGAGCTCCTGAAAGGCTTTGGCTTAGTAAAAAGATAAGTAGAGAAGGATCTGATAACTTTTCTCCACTTACTGACAACAGCATCCTGTAAGAGAGATGTAGAAAAATTAAACCATTCATGCACCGAGCAACACCACTTGCAACAGCCAATGTAAGCTATAGCACACTACTGAGATAGAGGTGGGGCATGTCTGTCCAATGAAATAAAAAAAATAAAAAAAAAGCTGTCTTAAAGCTTTGGAAAAAATTCATTACATAAATTGCTGATATGTAATTATTGTGTTCAGGCCAAAGGAACCATGAAGCCAGAGAAGAAGATACTGCGAGTGGCTTATGATTAGGCCTTGCTTCAGCAACACGTGCATTTCAAATGATTTATTTAAACAGAAGAATGATTCATTGAATATGAATTTACTTAGCAATTATTTTACACATTTTTCTGAATTGTGGCCCTGCTGGCTGTAGCTCTGGCTGTTCCACAGAAACCCAAAGTGAACAAGCCTGCTGCAGGATGACATCACTATTGCACCCTAGACCATACGGCACCTGTAATGCCCCAGGTCCCTTACAGAGCCACTGTTTGCTGCTGCCTCAGTGGCATCTGTCCAAGTTAAAATAGTGTCTGAGCATGTTTTCCCTCGCTCCTCTTTTTTCCTTCCCACCTCTTCTCCTCTGCCTCTTCTTTTTTTTTTTTTTTTTTTTCTGAAGAACAGGATATTTATGCAAGTAAGTCACTTCAGATGCTTTGCCATATCTTCTTTCATGTGCTACGTGGCAACTTTCCCCCTTGGATGTAGGTGTCAAGTTTTTGAAAAGACATATTAATATATCTAACTGAAGAAATAATCTTAATTCCAAATTTCAAATTATGGAAATACCAAGATAAGGAAACTCTTACTGAAGAAATGAAATAATCCTCTTAACCTTAAATTGCAACATCCTTGATTATTTCTGTTTAATGCATTATTCATAAAAATGACAAAACCAGTACTTATGTTTCAACACATGCCAATTTATAATTACACATATAATCTCTGCTTAACTATTATTGGCTTTTTACATTATTTAAGCATTTTTTCTTTGTTCTCAAATTGATAACTTTTACCCTCAATAAAGATTTTGACAAGAATTACAATTATACCAAAACTATGGCTTTAGATATCCAGATATAACTGTAACATACTGTCATTGATGTATTGGCAACATTATAGTTTAGAAAGCAGAAAGAATTAAAGTTTGGAAGGTCTTAAAAATCATGTGAAGTATTCATGCCAAATCATGAGCCACAAAGTAACCACCTGAACTTAGGCAATGTGTGTGAAAAGAATTCAGCTATATTTAAACTTTTCCTAGGTGACCTGGGATTGACGTGGGGCTTTGCACTCGAGTCAAAACTCCTGGAGATTATTTTAATACTTCAACTTCAAACCAAGTGAATTTGGAAACATACCTATACCAAGCTTGCTCTGAATAAAATAAAATAAAATATACCTAAACTAAGTCTTCTGGATGAAAATTAGAAGTAACATTGAGCTTTTTCCTAGCTTCTATAGGATGTCCTCTGGGATCTCCTCTAAAAACTAAGCATGTTTTCAGTGCATGTGTTCACTGTTTCCTAGTATCACTACTCCAGTGGACCCATAGTCTTATTCTGTAGAAATTACAAAGCTATGAACCAGCTTGTTGTTCAGTGTATGATCGTCAGATGTTGACTGACACTGTACAGTCGTCATTCTAAAAACTGTCACTCAGTTTGGCAAGAAACCTCTGGTGCTTCTCAAAAAGCAGGGAAGCTAAAAGTCAGTTCTGGTTCTGCCAAGGAAATACCTTAGAGAGATCAGGTTTTTTCTAAGCAGCCTCCCTTTTGCTTGCCTACCACGTGTCAGACGATCCCCCTCCTGGCAGAAACTGTCCAAAAGTTAGGGTTAGCTGTGACCCATGAGAAAATACTGCAAGTCTGCTTTTTCCTAAGCAGCAATTTCTTTCTGGCCTCACTTACAAAGAAATGGTGTCATGTCAAAGTGGTGTCATGCCAAGCTTCAAGGCGCCACTGAAATAGCTGTCGTGGAATGAGGTCAGGGCCCCTTTGTCACCCGAAGCTTTGCCTGCTGTGCCTCAGAATACAAATTCTTAGCTTGGTGGCATAAAGGAAAAGGATGAACAGCCATGAGAGCTGAGTTTTCAAGCACATAACTGCTAGCTAGCTATTTTTGTTATTTAAAAATATGCATTTATTGCTAAGTGGTGCCCAGCGCTGTCAACTAGAAGCTCATATGGAAGCAGTACGAGTCTGAACAGGATCTCACCTTAGTGCTAATCTGTTTTGGGTCTTGAAGGAATTGGGTACAGCACACTGTGGACAAGGATGATAACAACGCTCCTGGAAGAGCTGCAGGCTATTACCTGGTTTTTACAGGAGGGAAAGGCAGTGCAGATTTTGAACTGGAGAGAAAGCAATCTACCACTTGAGAAAAAGCATAGGACTGTGGCATTATTTACCTCCATCAAAAGCATCTGTTGCACTACTACACACAAGATATGACTGGGACCAGGCCAGAGCCAATGCAATTTGCTGAACTTCTTTCAAGTTTCCATCTTACATAAGATTTTATGTACTGTGCAAAGAGATATTGGAAGCTCCTTTTGTTCTGCTGATTTTTTTGTCAACCTAAGGACATTGCAGTTGCATCTTTTACACTACAGAAGAGATTTAAGAGCTGAAAACAGCCTTATCCAAGTTAGCATTAATAGCATTACAATGTCCTGATTTATGCCCTGCACATCAGAGAACACAAAGGAAATGAGGGTTGTAGAAGCTCAATTTTAAATTAATGGAAGAAAAAGGAGCTGACAGGAATCCCTAGCCTCTCTGCTCTGGCAAATACACCAGACTCGACGTAACAGTAATTTCACCTCTGGTTTTCTTTCATGCTATTTTTTAATCCTGTATTTGGCTTCCAAACTTTAGCCGAAGTTCACAAATCTGCTTTTGTTCCTTCACTTAAAATCCAGTTCTAGTTAAACAACTTTAAAAACTGACTCATTTGGCAAGTTTGATGGACACTGGGTTAGATGTTTGTGTGGTCTGAATGTTCAGCAACACAAAGCAGTTATATACATTATTAACCTGGTCAGGTAGCTGGGTTGTCAGATTTATTTTTTATATTGCTTAGTGAGTTTTAGTGACATAACAGAAAAGATAATTTCTTTTCTATTCATATGCAAGCATCAGTATGGACTGCATTTTCTTGCCATTTTAGACATCTGAATAAGAGAAATTCATGCATTCTTTACTCCTGCTTACAAAGCTTGTACATTTTATTGGCTAAGCAATAACCCATTGCTCTATCCATCACTCAGTTCTCTGATCTTTTAATTTCTGCCTTTTTTTGTTTAAAAAAAAAAGAAAGACGTTGGATGTATTTAAAATGTAAGAAACAAAGCACAAGGGCATCGCCACACAGGAAGATAAAATAAATATGGAATAACAACTGCTAAGAAGCTGCTGCAGTTCAAGGAGTCAAACAGCTAGTATCAGGAAAACAGCTCTCAGAGAGCTCATATATGAAAAACACATTCAAGGGTCATGTTTCTTAGTCTTACAATGGCCGCATAAAACCTTGCATCTTTATTGTTCACTGGGAAATCTTTAATTTTTTTTTCTGACAAAAATCAAATATATATTTTCTGCACATTTAAGGAACTGTATGGGGAAGAACATGGTAAAGGATTCTACAGAGGCTCCCTGCCAAATGCCTTTTTTGATAGGTTTGCTTTTTAATGGCAGAAGGCTGGACACAATATTCTCCAAATGAGCCATTAAAGCTGCTTCACTTGTCCTCCAAACTGAGTTTCTGGAGAATGACAATAAGATTATATCCATTTTAGAGAGAAGAGAAAAAGGAGAGGACAATACGAAGTGCAACTCTGTCTCCACTCTGGACTGGTACTCTTACACAGTCAGCCTCATAGGTATTCTGATTTGTGAAAATTGGAAAGCTAATACTGAAAAATTGCACATACCTTATTTGTTGCATCAATAAATTTGACTCCCTTGTAAGAGACAGACAGGACAATGGTTGGTACTTTCTTCATTTGTTCTGTAGACTTCTGAAAACAAATAATGTTGTTAGAATTATGTCGCACTGCAAGACAAAATACACAAGTTAAAAGGTGCTTATCCAAATATATGACTTTTTCTTGAGCTGACCATGCTCTGGGGTTTTGAAATAGTTGCCTTGTAGTTACAAAGCTAAAAAGAGCTTTACAGCTTGTTAGAAATTCTCCACAATGGGAAGATAGTGAAGTAAGTTTGAGATGCTGAAAATACCAGAGATATAATCAGGGGTTTCCCAAAATGTGCGTGTTTAAGACGTCTTTCTGATACACCCCGTTTATTGCAGACACCCCTCCCATCTTCTTGCTGCTCCTAGCTGCAAAAACCAAGAGCACGGTACTTTTTGTAGTACTGTTTCTTTGCTGCAATTAATTGTTATTTAGAAATACTTCACACTCGTGCCTTCTTGCAGCTGTATTTGTGACATCCCTGCAGCCCTCTAAGCCTGCCAGTCAGTCTGTCAGTCCAACCCTGTATTTTGTCAGGTCTGACTGTCTGCACTTCCTTGAGTGCAGCTGCTACTGGAAACTGTTTTACACACGAATTGGCATGGAGGTTCATTCTCCATTCCCTCAGTGCCAGGTTCTCCTACCTACAGTTCATGTCTTCTTATAAGGCTATTTTTTTTTTTATGCTTATCTGCTTCTGTGTGCCTTCAACATGATGCACACAGCAATGGTATTTTCTGCCAAACACATCGAGCAAATTTTTGGGACAGACTGAAGTTCTCTGCAGAAAACCTGTTTATTAGATTACAGATTAAATTTACTAAAACAAACAAACAAAATTGGTGTTATGGTTTATAGGTGATTTGAATTCTTTTAGGGTGGAACGCAATGATGGACAAGACTATTCTATACAAAACTACTGTAGATAAATAATGTAGATAAAGTTCGGAGAACGCTCACTCATGATAGTATCTGCAAACAATAATGGAGATCAAGCAAACTTTTTCTTAAGAGGAAAGAGTAAGGGTAGCCACAGTTAAAAATGAAGAAATATCTGCACATGGAATGAGAGTGTAAATGCATTGAAAGTTCTAGAATTGGCACTTATAAAGATCATTACAGCAGCTGAACAAAAGTAGCAGTGGTGGTTGTGCATTCCTTGAGAAAAATAAAATAGCACTGATACAAGCTTGAAAACACAGACATATCTGAAATATAGGTGATGCTAATGCTCGAGAGCAAAACAAACAGAGGCTTAAAAGAAAACATCCTCTAATCAAGTCTCCTTATCAGATCTCCTTCTTTCCAGAATGTAATGAAAATCCATTTTTGCCAGCATAAAATCCCAAGCTACAGATCCAGCTATGTTCTGCAATTAGCATCCTGTTCCATGAAGACTAAAACCTTTAAAGTCTCAAGCAGAGCCTTACCCATCCACGTAAGGGACAGTACTGTTGCAACTCTCAGTACCAAATGACAAGAGACTCAAAACGACAATCAAGTGTCAATTTATCCTGGAGAACACTTCTTTCACCCAGAAGGTTAGGCACTTTCAAACAATGAAAGCTTAAATGGTAAACCATCCTGAGGAATCTAACAAAATCTGAAGGAAGACACTAATCAGATTTGCATGTCTCTGAACTGAGTAGAGAAAGAAATGGTATCCCTGCCAAAAGCAGTACAAGTACACACTGGTGTGTGTGCGTGTGTCTCTATAATAGATCTCAAATGAGCCTTTTCATAAAATTCAATTTCAATGCACAGAAAGCATGACAGTGACTGTACCGAAGCTGCAATGCTTACATCTATCAGAGTAATATGCAATATACCCCACATATGCTCATATCCAGACAAAATATTCACAAATATGACAACACCACTTTAATCATCTGGCAACCCAGCAATCATCTAACTTTTGTCCTTTCTTTTTATTCCGACAGCTATACACAGGAGCTCTTTGTCTCCCATTTTGATTATTGTAATTATCTCCTTCCTCGCCTCCTTAGCAGCAAAATTCCTCTTCTCCTCCAACACTCTATACAAACACAGCTACTAAGATAATTTATTTTAGCTTCTTGGTCTAATTTCCACTATTTTTCACTTGCCATAAAGGTGAAGCTTCCTGATGGCAAGGCTACGTTGTGCTAACCATCTGAGAGTCCTCTTTCATCTAGACCAGTAGTTTGTAATTTAGTAATCTTCCTTATCTGCTCCACATTCATTTGGGTTCAACTAGAGCAGACCTGATCTTTAGAATTTAAGCAAGGTCAGGAACTGCCAGAAGACTGTATCTGAGTGAACTAGCTTATCAAGATGCTATTAAATTACATCCGGTAAATTAGGAAATGAATCAGAGACTGATGGACATCTGTAATTTATTAAGCCAAACTGTCTCAGCTAGTAAGGAGCAGTGGACGTCTGTTATCAGCTTACAAACTATACAAATCCCAGGATTTGTGCAAATGTGTTCTGGAAGATTGTAGTCCATTGCAGAAATATGATTTTGGGAAATATTTCTGCACTTGTACCCCCATTGCAACATAGAACTGAGCAGTGGAATAACATTGTTAATTATTATGACAGTGCTATAATGAAAAACACAGAGCTCTACTCCCACCCCCATCTCCCGGCTCAACTCCATGTGATAGAGTAACTGAATTCCACCATATAATTACTTTTCCCAATAAGTTTCCAGACTTCCACAGTTCTGCGTTGTCATGGTGAGCTCATACTATTTGCCTGTTGTTCCTTTCTTTTTGATGGAGGAGGTAGCTGCCAGGATGTGTAACGTGAGTTTTCAGATACAATATGAATATAATTTGCTCAGGCGCTGTAACTGATTTGGCTCTAAATTCTGGGATGATGAGATGAAGTTCCAAAGTTTTCATGGTTAGACATTTCACACCTCTGTGCAGGCCAAGTGAGCATCTCTGCTTCTGTCTGTGACTAGAATCTGAGAAGATGGGACATGGGAGTCAGAATTCTCTTTCCTAGGTCTTTTCAGGTTCTACCACTGTATCAACCCTGTTAGGGCATGATGACAGGACAAAATATTCTTGTCCATCTGGTGCCTCTACGGGAAGCATATGGACCTGAGCCAAAGTTATAGGAGCCACAGCTGAAGGCTGGCATTGGATGTCATGTTCATGTTGACATATGGTCTAATGCTCCAAGGCATATTCATACTATGGTAGCAGGATTAGATTTTATCTCACGTAGAAGCAATCACAGTGACAAGACCCTGTCTTCGGGCATGTGCTGGCTAGCTTGGACCTGGTCATAGTTCCTATGAACTCCATTGTTTGTGACTGTAACTTTGGCTCTTTGTTTTAATGTGCTTCTTTAGGAGAATCATCTGGATGAACAGCAAGCATATCCTAGGCTCATTGCCACTGCCTGTCTCTGATCAGCTGGTCAACTACATAAAGACAGATGTGCATGCCCTATCTCCTCAGGAGCACTGCTCCTTCAGTGAGGAGTCTTAATGTTGCAGAGTCTGTGTGCCAGACAGACTGAGTTTTGGTCGCCCTCCTAAAAGACTTCCTACGGGACAGGTAGAAAAATTTACGGAAGTAGGTCATGTGTAACTCAGGAACCATAAAGCAGGCTTGACTGCAGACACAGGAAGATCGAAGAAAGCATTGCCATCCTAAACCTAATGTGACATTTCTTCAGCTTCCCTGGACCCCCCAAAAGACATAGAAACTCTACTGCTTTGGAATAAATAACCAGAAACAGCGGCCTTGCCTGTACTTTGATGCAGCTGCTGCAATGAAGCTGCTTCATCCCCTCAGCATTCACAGAATGGAGATCCATCCAGTGGAAGGCACCTCTTGTAAAACTGCCAGTTATTAGAGTGCTTGCTTTTACAATAAAGGTCTGGACTTAGGACCGTACTGAATTTGCATCTGAACCCACTGCTTCCATTATGCAGCATGTGCCAAAGCCCCGTATAGCCCTGGACAGAGCTACTCCCAACTCCTCCTTCTGAAACTGGTTACAAAGGGGTGCAATAGCCATGGTGCCAGAGAGCAAGTTTGCTGCTCATCTTGTTTATGAATTTTCTTTAGTTTCACCCAAAAAACATACTCACAAGCAGACTCTAAACAGATTTCCATAGCCCAGTACTACAAATTGTCTTGAGTAAAGCATTACCACCTGTACTTTGATTTTGAGTTAAAAGCCGTGCAGAACTGCTAGACATTTATTTAGAATATAAACTAAACTCCAAATAATTTGAGAACCACTCAGCCACTGTATCTAACAAATCAAGATAATTAACAGTGGCTTAAGAGGCAGATGACTTTGTTCCAAGAATAAAGCAATATAAACCAGCTGTTTATTTTCAAAAAGACAATGCATGCAAATACAAAACATATACCCTAAAGGGCCTTTAATCCTTTCAAGACAGGATTCTACTGCAATACCTTGCTCTGTGCAGAACTGAGAGCACTAATCCAACGCTTTTGAATACTCCTGCAGTGTACAAAACATGGTATCTCTGTGTGCACACACACAAAGCAGTTGATTTAAGAAATCCAGGAGCACATGTAGAATGGTGTCCAACTAAGATGCTCACACGCTCATTTGATATACTGTATCACATGGTGTAATCTCTTCCACTATCAAAATGCTTTAATCTCATCTATTTATTCCCTGCCAAGAGGAAACTGGTACTTCTACTTTGCCACATTGATGACTTTCATGAACTTATATATACATTTATAACTGGATTACTCAGCTTTCATACAGAAGTTGAAGTTCACATTTGACCAGTGAGTTCTGAAGCCAATTTTTAAACCGCGATCTGCCTTTTAACAAACATTTTCTAACTTCTCTCAGTTCAAAAGGCTTAAAAATGCATCACTGACATAATTTAATACCTCTTGGAATAAGATAGCACCTGTAATCCCTGTGGTACAAGACTGTTTACTTCTCTACAATTAGTGGATGCCTCCAAGCTACATCATTAATATGAACATTGCACTGGGGATGCACCTGCAACTCATCTACTTGAGAATGAGAGTTTTTTTGCTTTTGAAATATCTGTACGTATTCACCTAGTGCTGAAAGGGCTGCGCATCCCTCCTGCACCTTGGATTCCTGTCAGCCAGGGGTCAAGGACATCACAACACTTTGTTTCTCATTTTGAGTAATATTTACACTCTTGTTCCACTGCAGAACCCATCCCCCACACTCAAAGCAGTGACCACATGAGAGAGACAGAGCTACAAGTCCCAAGAGGACAGAGATCCAAGAATCTAAACTGTGCTGACACAGAGGACACTTCTACATTTGGGGGAGAAATTAAATGGAGATTTAAAAGTAGAAAAGGATTTGAAGAAACAAGGAGATTGCCATCTATATCCAGGTCTTCCTGCTTTATGTACAAAGAAATCAAGAAGGAATACACCAGACCCTGCCTATTTTCACCAGAAGAGTCAACCCTGCTTCATCTTCATTTTCCTTTCCAGAGACAAGAGAAGTAGATTTTGTAACAATTCCAACTTTGACCTTTTCTCCTAAACTCAGCAAGATATTTAAACATGTGCTTTGTGAACAGAATTATGTTGGTGGTTCCCCAGAACTTTGACTTAAAATGCAAGAATCTTTTTTCTAACAAGAAAACCTTGAAGAAAGGTACGTAATACTCAGGAAGGTGGCAGGATCCAAGAACAAAAATCTCAGTTCCTTACTGCTGCGAATATCTGCTGGGTTCAGACTGTGCAACTGGTGTATACAACATTAGTGATTTAACATTACCGCAAGGAAAGAGCCTACCTTGTTGCTGTGCTCATGCCAGTAAGTATATAACTGCCCCCACCCTACCTTGTCAAGGAATTCAGATGTGTAAATGCCAGACAGAGAATAAGAGAATAAGTCTCTTTGCAGCTCCAATTAAACTTTATTCCTTTCCTTTATTGTAAACACATTTTATTTTTGCTTCGTGTTCCTATGGTGATTTGAAGTGAAGGCAGTAATCTGCTTGAAAACACAACCTGTAATATTTCCTATTCTATGCCGAGAAAGATGAAAGCTCTTAAGTTCTTGAAGGCATCTCTCAGATATAATTAATACATCTATTCTGGCCAGGACAACAAGATTTAATCTCCAAATAGCAAAGGTCAATTTACAGCAGGTGGGGAATGGAGATAAGAAGGCAGTGCTGTTGACTGCAGAGTTTGTGAGAGAAAATAGCTGAAAACAAATAGGAAACCATAAAATATAAATCCATCCTTGGAGCACAAATATGTGAATGGAAAAATAAAGTATTATCCCTCCAACAGGCACAGTTCTTGCCAAATATCCATAGTTTTGAATGGTTGCAAGAGTCTGCAGTTTGGGTAGGAACAAAAAACATGTATAACCTTGACACCCTGTGCTGAGCTCAACCTATTGTATCTGCATGACTTTTGCCAAACAAATCCATCATCTGCCCTGCTGGAGCACACTGCTGTAAAATGCTGAGAAGTACGGTGAAGAGCCAAGAACTATTAAGACATAAGTTCCCAGTCTGTTGTTGGGTTTTTTTTTAATATATTTTGCTTTTATTTATTATCATAGAAGATTTAGGATCTCACTTTGTTCTTACACTATAAATGAAGCAGGCTGCTGTAACCCCCTCTGTAGAGAGAGGCAAGGGATAGCTGCATGACAATTTCTTTGAGAACCAAAACCATTCAACTGCAATAACTAAAAGTACCTACAATAACAGGCGGGATCTGCAGTCAGCAAACATGTCATTTTTGTTGTTTCTCTGTATCTATGAATTATTGAGGAAGACCATGACACTCTTTACTGATAGACTTCTTTTATCCTTGTGCATCTGCTGACTGGAAGACATCCAGTGAATATCAACACTTATTTGAGCAGCTTTAGGTTAAAGATGGAGATGATAAAGTCACATTGACAGAAAAATTAGATAACTAATTTTCATACATTCTCCTTTAAAACCATTATGTGGCTGACTCTAGAAAGATTAAAAAAACTGCAGGAAAGGACTTCAACATGGTACAAAATCATATGTGACGTTCTTCCCAATATGTTTCAGATTGCAGTATGCAATAAATTTGAGATATACAAATGGAAAAAACCCAAAACCTAAACTAAAATAAATGTTGCTCTATCATGTTAGTACAACTCTATGTAAAAATCTTACTGACTCTAAAGAGACTGGACAAATGGACAGAATTCAGTAGCTGAGAAGCAGTCAAATAACATATCTTATTATCTTATAATATATCTTATAATATAGCTTTTCATTTATTTCTTGTCAGTGAAATGTTTCTTTCAGTACATCTAAAGTAAAATGTAACTATAAAAGAAACCACATTTTCAATGACAACCCATTGGTAATTAAATACAATAATGAACATCACAGCAAAACTTCAGGATCATAAGGACAACCTGGATTCCAAATTCATAGACAATAACTTTCAGAACATAAACAGAGAAAGGAAGTTTTGGGAAAAGATACATTTTTTCTTACTTGGAAACTTCTGCTAAAATAATAATCTGCTCCCATTAAGTCAATTTTTTTTTGTTTCTGACTTGAATAGGAACATGATTAAAAGGACTACATAGAAGAGATCTTGATTAAAAACTCTTTCATTCAACCCTTTTTGCAATAAAAGCCCCTCAAATTAGAAAAGAAACATTCTCACAGCACAATGGTTTCAAAAGAAAAGGTAACAAATAAATACATATAAAGCCCTTCACTGTCTTATATAAGTGCCCTCTATGGCACTATGGACTACTAGTGCAATGTCATTATTTTTAAAGAAAAATTGTATTTTAAATGCAATTTGCTTTCAAATACTTATTTTTTCAGGTATATAATTTAAATTTGCAAAATTTACTACTTAAAAAAAAAACCCTCAAAATGGCTATAAATTACTGAGAGTGACATTTTTGATGTTAAGCTTCCTGATTCAGTCAAGTAACTTAGTGAAGTTGTCATATGCTACTGCGGTGTCAAATTCTGCCCTAAGATCTGCACAGGCATACGCCTAAAAAAATTGAACTTAAACAGTTTGAAAACCAGCTTGGAAGATGTTATACTTGCAGCCTCAATTAATCCCCCAGAACACACGTATGTTACTGTAGATGAAGATCCTCTCTGTCAAGTTGTTTGGAATGTTTTTTAGAGGAGCTTAAGCCCAGGTAATGAATGATTAGCATGTAATTAGCTGAAAAGCCGCAGATCTTCAGGCAATCCAGTAAGCGTGAATTACTGCCAGCCCTTAGCTAAAACAGCTTGTACAGAAGCCTGTGTGCTGCAGAAATGTTACCAATAGGAAATGGTTATCTGATTGCATGAACTATACACATCTAGCTTTCTAATAGATCCGAATGCAACAAATAGTGCTCAGAGGCATCTTGCATAAAAGACTTATGATCCACAGAAGAAAGGATTTCTCTCATTCATTTATGTAATTTTACACATTTTGTAGATTACTGAACAATTATATTCTTCTTTAATTAATAATGCTAGACCATGACATTTTCTCTGTCTCTATGAACAGAAGCATTCTTATTACAACTACAACTAGGAATAAATTGTGTAGCTAGCCTATAGATTGTTTTGAATTTCCAGCAGCAGTATGTTTGTTGGAGATATGACTGAGCCACATTGTAATTTTCTACAACACAATATCTGACCAAAGAGTCATGGGAAAAGATATTCTTACCAGTCTGAAGGAAACCTAACTGCTTTTTCACCATCAGGTAGAACTTAACTAGCATTCTCATCCTTCTGTCAATAAGCATACAAGTAACTGATAATAAATGAGAATACGCATCTGAGTAAAAGCATCCATAGAGTTGTGCGACCATACGTAAAAAACAATGGCTTTGGTAGCACGGTTATATATTTATTAGCACATATTTTCATGCAGTAAATTCAATATAGATTATCATACAAGACCTATAAATATGTGCCATGTGCATACTTGAAGTGTGTGGAAAGTACTTTGAAACAGACTTGAAGATTCAGGAAAAAAACATAATGTATACATTTGCTTTTTTCTTAGATACGACAAGCAAAATAAAATTCTGCCTTTAAATTCTGATATTATTTGAAATTAAGATAGCAGGCAGAACAGACTTCCTTCTGGATGTCAGTGTAAATGCAAGACCAGTGGATAACAAACATGTAACAACATCATAGAAGTAAAAAGAGGACAGTACAAGTAATCATTAGCTAATATTTAATATCATAATGACAGAGAAAGGAATAGGTTTAGTAACTTACCCTCATCTTTGCACATGCATCCTGTGTTGACTCTGTGCCTCTTAACTCTTTTACCAGCATAGAACCTAAATACTAAAATAAAAATCCATTAAACGTAACATAATGAAATTTCCAGAATCTACAAAAATGCACTAAAAATGCCTAAATCCCCATAATGGTAGCAGTCAATCTAATATATCACTTTAGATGTTTTTTTATTCTGCAGTTCTTTGATAAATAATTTAAAACATTGTGTTAATCCACCTATGAAACAGGAATGCACAGCAACAAGTTTATTGAATCAGATGGAGTCCTTTGAAACAGTATCTAAAAGTCTTCCAGCCTGTCATCTTAGTCACTCAGAAAACAACCGCATACTACAGACTCCATCTTGAAAAATGCCATTTGATTAAAAAAATGGAGATTCTGCTTTTTTTTAGCTGCCATCTGCCAAACTTGCATTGCTCTGTGTGCAATCACATGGATGTGAAGGGCAGCAGAGATGTTAAACTCTGTGTACTCAATCTGTAACCAATTTATCTGCCCAATGTCAGCAAACAGAGAAAATAAATTTGAATTGAAAACTTGTTTAAACCATTATTTCTTCCTAAGAAAAGGCTGACCCTGAACTATAATTTTGAGTCCTTTTTTGAGGCCAGGTGAGAGGAAGCAGCAGGGTGCTGGTGCTGGGTCCTGGCTCAGCCTGATGAAAGCCACCGTGCTCATCTCTGAGGACTCACAAGAAAGTGAGTACCTCACTGACATGTCCCCTTTTCTACCTGCTTCTTCCTCACCGTGTCACTTACTGGCATGTGCAGCTTGAGACCCCCTGCACCCTGACAGCAAGCTCTGTTCCTCTGGGTACTCAGTACCTCTCCCCACCGTGTATGAATGGTGCTGCTCCTCCATAGATTGAGCTGGCTGCGTTGTCCCTGCTGTTCTTTCCTAGCAGAGCTGACTCGTTGCTACTAATGGCTGTGCAAGAGCCATGCTCTATACATTTCTCCTATGGACATTACAGGCGTATACATTTGTGGATGTGCATGTCTGTATAGCCTAGTGTGCACAGGCTGTTCCTGTATTTCTATATGGTATCACATGCAAGTCTGGCTTAACTACAGCAAGAGGACAGCAAGCCACCCCGTGTCTTCACAGAAAGGGTCATTGGGCATTGGAACAGGCTGCCCAGGGAGGTGGTTGATTCACCTTCCCTGGAGGTGTTTAAGGCACGGGTGGACGAGGTGCTATGGGGCATGGTTTAGTGTTTGATAGGAATGGTTGGACTCGATGATCCAGTGGGTCTCTTCCAACCTGGTTATTCTATGATTCTATGATTCTCCTCCACAGGTACAGAAATATCTCTCTCAGCATTCTCACAGCAGTACAATGCCATGGGTTCTCTTAAGTCTTCAGTCCCACATGAACAACATGGGAGTTGAAGAGAAGTCATGCCACTGACGAGGTGCAGGAGGAAAAAAGCGCCATGGGCAGGAGCCTCTCCCCAGAGAACGCTGTTGCCCACCACCACTGCCTGACCCCTTTAATTCTACCATAGTGACCTCTCCTTCAAACAGCCTAAATTGATCCAACCAGACAGCGTGCCAGCTTCATCTTAAACAAGAACCTATAACAAATAATTTTGGCTACAGCCGAATGCAAGCTGGAACCAAACAGAAAATGTACTAGTTCAACTTTCTGGTCTCTTTGACCTAAACTGAGACATTTTCTTTAAAGCCTTAACATCACAGTGTGTACTGCAGAAGTCTCTGACCTGCAAGAAAATACATAAATATTTCAATGTGGACAGTAGCCAACATGGTAATTAGTGAGAAACACTTTACAGGACATTATAAATGGAAGGGTGAGCAACTACCAACACTACCAGATAAGCACAAGCAGAAAGGAACAAATGAAGGGCATTCCTGGAGGGTTGCAGATGTGAAAGATTCATAAACCAAGCAGCTGCGAGTCCAGCTGGGGGCTCATGGTGACATGAACAGGGCTCTGGGCATTAATTTGATGGGACGGCTTGGTAGTGCCCTTGCACAAGAACAACAAATTTAAAGCAAGCTCTGAAAATTGAAAATTAAACAAAAGCATACTGAGTTGAACTGTATCTTTCTCTTGATCCTGCTATCTGACAACTTTGGCATCCTTAGCCTTGTTTTGGGGAAGGATGCAATGAATTCCTTCAATTATTTTATTTATTTATGTTTTTAATTGACTACACACAACAAATTGATACTTTCTTGAAAGCTACCAATTGGTCAGGCGTCAGGGGAAAAAAAGCAGTGCTTTTCAGCCCATGGCAGAACAAGAGGGAGAAAGATAAAAGACAGGCAGCTCCTGTCCCATCTGCACGGCGGCAAAAAGCCTCAGCTGCAGGCATTCACAAATGCTTCCTAGGGTGGACTGTGGAATAGAGGAACAAATCACAGAGATACCATCCAATTTAGTTGTCAGTAAAATCACAAATTCTAGGAGGGAATTTTGCTTTCCTTTGACTTGCTGTACTTTTGGAAATGTTCCTTCTCAAAGACACAGACCATATGAGAGCAACACAAAGGACATCCATCAATTCAGTTGTGTGATGTAGCATACAATGAAAGCTGCCCCCATTTTAACTTCCAAGCCAGAGTTTTACTCCATAAAGCTGAGGTCATTACAGCTCAGGGAGCTGAGACAGTGCAGTGACGCATGGTCCTTAGGAAAGGGAGATGTTTCCTTAATCACCAGTAACTTGGATATTCCTGGTCATCTCAACTTCACATATTCAATGATCACCATACCCGTCAATCTGCTAAAAAGGTTACATCTGATTATGAATTTGTTGCTGGATCAAGTGCTGAGATAAGAGGCACTCCTGAGGTAAATCTGTTCACTTTACTGAAACCATGAAAAATACTTAGAAGAACTAGAAGTCACTAAGTTTCCTGAATCTGAGGTGCTGCATAGGAGGAGAGCAAGACTAAGAGCAGGCAAGCTGGACCTTGATTGTGACTTGCTGAGGAAAACAGAGGTTTTGGGTACTGTCCAGGGACAATGACTGCATTCATGGCGATTTCTACCCTATAAAGGTCTGATGGAAGGAAGATACAGATGTGCCCCAGTGAGATGGACCTGTAACACCCCTTCTGTCCCTCTGCAGTGAGAACTAGGCTCTGCCTCACCTGCACTTAGTCTCCAATTCCTACCTTTCTGGATATGCTTTAAATCAGGTCCAGCAGCCCCCAGCTCTCCCTCAAAATGCCCCAGTGCTTGGTGAACAGAGTATTATCCTAAAATGCACTAAGGATTCAAGCCCGTTCAGGTGAAGAGAATCTAAAATCCATGTCCTGGACAAATGGTTAACCCCCAGCTCTTATGCTAAAGGCATCACAACTACTGAGCCCCTCTCCTTTGTAAAATAAGTCATCCTTGCTTTATGAGGTGGCCAACTCTGAAGAGGACACAGTGGTCTGGGAAGCACCTTCAGCAACTTAAGACAGTGCTTTCCAGCTAAGTCAGAAGGCGAAATGTAAGAACTTAACAGGTGGGCCGAGGTACCTCTTCAGGTCCCCAGAAGCACTGGGCCCCTGCACTGTTGACTGGCAACTCAAGGCTTCAGGAAAGTGCTTTTCATTTAAAAACCAAAGTTTTTCAATACCACTTTCTGTACTTCAGGAGAACTTTCTCTTCTTCATAAGCATTTGTAACAGTGAGAGAACACTGATCACCTTTAGCTGTAGAGGGAAGTTCCACTTCTTCAGGGATAGGAAGTGGGAATAGGTTACAGCAATCAGGAGGCAAAAATAAATACGCCCTGTCCTGAAGGAACTGACTGCTACTTGTAGTTCGAGCAGTCATCAGTCTGGGAGAGGTCTGAATGTGTCTTTGTCCCATGGATTGAAAACACTTCTTCAGGACCCTTATCTCCATCTTCCTTAGCTGCCTTCCTCAAAACCAGGTTTGTAAAATTCAGTCAAGGCAATACTTATTTTAACTACTATGCACACAGCATTAAGTTAGGCAATAGGATCCCATATTATGTTTTATTATTTTCCCATAAGTACTAGACGGGGATTTGTGACACATGAGAAGTAGGGGTGGTAGTTTACACTGTCGATTCTACAACACTCAGCCACTTATCCACACTGTCATTTTTCCAACATGATTGTTACATGGAATTTAATATATCACAAAATTCATAGTAAAAAGTACTGTGCATCCCTGTTTCTCATTTATTACAATTACAGTATTTCAGAGGAAGTGGAGTACCTCATTAAAAGTGACTGCAAAAATATTTTAAACACAAAAAAAACCCCTAATAGTCTATCAAAATCTAAGACTAATACATCTACCCCAAATCAAACCACCAAATTTATCAACACTTACAAATGCCTTATAATCACATGACTGGAAGATGAGTTTCTCTGGATGGTGTTGCCAATACTGTACAGGCGTTGATGCTGTGGCTTCATTTGGAGGTCGCAAGGTAATTGAAGGTTCTCCCCAGTCTCCTGTCTGAAAAATCACAGTTTTTTGAGATATAAGAAAAGTTGCAGGCAAAATTCCCTATAAAGTAGCCCTCTATTATTGTGTTCAATTAACAATAATTTGTTTTCTATACATACAGCCATGTTACTAAAATAAGAGAATACAACTACAACACTTGTCATGATTTAATTTATAATCCAAAGTCATCTAGTGGAGTGTTTAATGAGGCTTTAATTAAATCTATTTGCTTTGAGAATAAAATCATTAGGCACCGGAAACATTCCTTAAAAATGACTGTTTACAATACATACATGAAGATGAGAGCACTTGAAAAAAAATCATGAGGCAAAAAATGCCATTCACAAATTTTGCTATGTGTTTTACAAGCTTTTCTACACAGTTAATCAGTCTTCCATTATCCAGCATATATAACTGAAAACTAACTTTCCTAAATGGCTAAATAACTGGGACTGTGCTTTGATGTGAAGACTTACACATTCTTCAAATATGAGGTATTCTTTAATCTCTTTATGAATATTTACTTTGATCACCTTCTCTTGATATCTCATTGTAGAGTTACTAACATTGCCCTTCCACATACAGCATTCTCATTGATATAGGTGATTGCCTTCCTGAGCTGTCATCTCCCCTCTTTCCTCAAAGTTCTCAGAGAACATGAGGAGGACTACAGTTCGCTGTCAAATCCCTTCACAGGACACATTTCTCCCTTCCAAAAAGAGCCAACACAAGCATCAGTACAGGAATAACCCCAGCATGGCAGTGCTGGTCTGGGTCTCACCTACCATTGTGTATTTTTGGACATGGCTTTATTGGCAAAGGATTGACCTCAGGGCCCCTGGGGGCTCCTTCCACCCTGCAGGCCTATGCAAGAGTATTATTACTTTGTGGTTGTTTATTTTTTTAACCATGATGTCTCCTGCTTTTGGTTCACGTGTGCCCACACCGCCCGTGTCCTCAACACCAGGGATGCTGCCAAACCAGCATCAGCACACTTTAACTGAAAATGGCCCGTGGATGGAGTCCTTCACCTTTTCCCAAACCCTCTTCCCCTCATCACATGCCCCGCTTCTCCCCTACCCTGTCTGGTCTGGCCTATTTCTGCTTGTTCTCTCTCATTACCCTCTTCAATATGTTTATTTCAATTTGGATTATGCTACTTCTTTCTTTACCTGCACTTATCTCTGTGTATTTTCTATGCATTTCATATTGTTAAAATACGTGTTGAAGCTGGCAAGGAATTGTCATCAGCATTTCACACAGAATCTGGCTAGAAGTTAAGACTTTTAAAGCAAAAAGAAGTTAAGCATCAAAAGCACATGAAAAAATTCTTACAGAAGACATTCAAAAGTCTGGCAAACCATCACATCCTACTAATTAAATCAGGACAGAGTAAACAAAACAAGTACATCATTTTCATGTGTCACAAAATAATGAAATGACACACATTTGCACAACTCTGCAATGAAAAGCAAGAGATAAACCTGGGAACATCAACATTACCCTGCTGATATGGTAACTTCAAGCAAGTGAACATCATAAAACCAGTGGAGCCTAGTTACTCTTGCCATTCTTAGCACATCTACAAATAATACAGTATTGTAATTTCTGTTTTGCCTAGTTAAGTTGCATTTATGCTATGTAGACGACGTCAACATCAAATTCTGAAAGGAAAGCAACAGGAGCGATTGCTTCAATTTTTGGCATTCTGTATCCACAGAAGTCAATCCTTCTGATCACTAATGTGTAAAAACCTTCCATTGTACTTAATCCAAAGTGGGAATTGGGTTTCTTTAAGAAGCAGTTCTCCTTATAAGGTTTCAATAATATTACAAGGGATAAGGATCTGCATCCTTATTAGTGGAGTCTATATTTGACTACATGAGAAGATGGTCTGCACCCATCACAACTGCTCAGTGTGCTTTTCTGTCTCTAATGAACTGTTCAAGGCCATACCTAACAGACAACTTGAAATGGCCTTTTTTCCCCTACATGTTTTGTTTAAGGAAGTAGATCCTAGAGGGAGAATCCTATCCACTTAGCAAAAGGTTATTATGATGGAAAAGGAGTAAATCCAGAATAGAGAAAGTTGAAAACTACAGCTTTTGACCACCAGTCCTTCCACCAAGGAGGCATGGAGTTGGCTGTGAGGTAGGAGTCAGTGATCCTGGGTAGTGCTCCAAACCCTTTTGTTGCACTGGTCTGCAGGTGACTTTCCTCACATGCAGAAAATGGACAGTACTGACAAATTAAACAGGGTACGCAAGGAGTGAAATGAGTACATCATTTTACAGCTTGACTCCCTTTTGCATGAAAGATGTTAGAAGTACAGAAAACTGTATCCTTTCTGTCCATAAATGAAGGGCGGTAAGAAGAGGAACAGTGATTACCTCTCACATTGGTTCAATTTTACAAAGGAGCTGGGAAGCAATAATCATAAGGAAATGAGAAATATTCTTCAATCAGGCTAATAAAACTAGTGTATGAGACACTTGGAGAGGGACTGTGTGGAGACCATTCATTTGTATCCATTAATTGCTCTATAAATATATAAAATAATCCAAGTAGCTACTCATTTTAAATCAGACCAAACAGATAATATGCTTGCTGTACACGTGTCTAGGACACAATACAGCTGAGGTTAAGGGCACACAGAGATACAAGATTTCTGCTTTTCCTAACAGATCACTGCACCTGAAGATCTTTCACGTATTTCAGTGTGTCTTGTAGAGGGAGCAGCTTCTAAGAAAAACTGCATAAAATTAAGCATCACAGGTATAGATTATGATGATGGATGAAGAAGACATTATATACAAGCATAACAATTTCTTTTGTAATTCTATCATAAGTGCTTTTAAAAAAAAAGTCAGCAGAAGTGACTTCTGGTCTCCCTTCCTTTTGTTTCTTAACAAACTCCTTAGATTTTTAAACCATACTATCGATAGTATTCGTTACCTATTTTGACTGAGTTATAACACGGTAGTCTTCAAAAGCCCAAATCCACGATTCTTAGAAGTGTAATGGCTATTACCTACTCCCCATGCAATAAACGTTTTTTAAAAATTTATTTCCTAAAGGGAAGAAAGGCTTTTAAACAAGATTTACACAGCTAAATACTTTCCTAGATCTGGGTCTAAAAATCTCTACAGGAGGCCCTCAGCTGACTGACTAGTCAGATACTGAAACTCTGAGATTCAGGATGTGATGACGGCAATTAATTTCAGGTAAAATACAAAGTAGCAACATCTTTGACCTAGAGAAGACTTGAAATGACAAATTTAAAGTCTGAGGTAGAAAAATATGAATTACTAGTAATTCTAAATCTGAGGAATTGGTGTGGAAAAACTGATGAGTGATGTATAGAGATTCAAGACCTTCATAAGCCCCTAAAACTCTTTCAAGCAGTACAGAAATGTTCATAAATTGCCTTGCAGGACGAGCTATGATGTTTGATTTAATTTTTGAAAGTAGATAAGATAGGATAAGGATTTTCTGGTTTGAATATTTAATTTGCAATTACAAGAAATAATCAAACATTTAAGCCTATGTATTTTTTATGACACAATATACATATGGAGATTTTTATACCCTGATGAAGTAGAAAGGCAAGAGATAATTTATTCCTCATCTAACTTTACAGCTCATCAGACAGCTGTGCAATTTATCACGTGGTTTTTGCTGTACTGCCTGTGTTTTAGCATGCTAACCTCCCTATGCCTTTAACCAGTGCCTTTCCTCTCTCTGGCCTCAGTCACCTTGAGAAAGAAGATCTTTTGCTCCACATTTTGCTGATAAAGAATTTACAATCACAAACCAGTCTCAAGTCGGGTGCCAGAGTGGCAAAGACTTGGTTTTTTTACAGTAACAACTTCTAGTCATAAAGGTCATAGCCTTAAAGACCAATATCTCATGCTCTTGCAATGCCTCATAACTCTGAAAATGGGCTTCTGTGCACTTCTCAGTGGTCTAGAAAGGGATAGATGCTTGATGTAAAATGAGCTACAGAAGCAGATTACTGCTATTAGGTAAATTTTTACAATTGTTCACATTTTTCTATCTCATCCTATTCTCTGAAAACTATTTGACTCACATTAAAGGTGCCTGGATACAGAGGTTGTCACAGGTAAGAAGCAATCTCAATACAACTTCTATAAAATCTATCAGCTCTCTCATTTTTTTATGAAAATATCAAGTTAAAACCACTACACGCTACAGAAAAAAAAGGCCTGGTTTTGAGAATCTCAACTATATTCATTTTTAACATGGACCACATCTTATAACTTTTCACCTGTTAAAGCCTCATGCCTGGTTATGGCAACATGCATCAGTCACCATGACAACACTAAACTGGAGCACACACAGATACAGCACTTCTGGCTGAAAAATTAATAATTTTCTCCCTGTAAGAATTTTAAATGTTCTATGGACCAGCTGAATCCTCTTTATTTGCTTTTGTTTTAATTCCTAGAGTGAGAGAAATTATTTAGCTCCATATATTTTTAGGTTTTGAAATCATGCAAACAGGTAAGTGGTGTAATTGCATTTTAAAAGCTTCTAAAGCTTGGTGTCCAAAACAGCCCCTCTCTGGCAGAAATACTCCAAGGAGGAGGTTATATGACAGAAATTAGGAGAAATCTACAGCTCCTCTGAAAATACTGTGCTGAATGACTGGCTGTTGTCCTTACCGTGCCGCAATATCGATAACCACGTTTGCTCTCATGTGCACAGCACATGTGCCTCTGCCACAAAAGGGATCAAAATTCACAGCATCATCAACGTTACCTCTAATTCCCCAAAAGTGCCTCTGCAAACATGACGTGATTTTCAGCTAGGCAAAGCCTATAGATTAACACAGAGAAGGCAGCACAACACATTGTGGGGGTGAAACTGTGCAAATCGAGCTGTTTACACAGTTTCTTGCTTTGGAAAAGTGAGCAAACAAAAACATCAGGAACAGAAGTCAAAGCTCCCAGAGAGAGACGCTGCTGGCAATCCCCCCACGTGCTGTATGTACACCATACAGCCAACAGATGCTAACCACATGGCACGATACATGAATGCGCGCACACATAATCCCAAAATAGGGCGGACAAGTTATGAACTTTTGTTGTCATTTCAGTGACGTGACACCCGCAGATAACACCATGGCAACAGACTGTACATCCATAGAGTGACAACATACCCATTTATCATTGTATCTTACATTATGAACCTGATGAATCGATGAGAAAGGATATCCTGCATTCTGGTTGGTCCAGATCTCACAGACAGAGGACTGCTAATATAAACAGAAAACTATATCTCATCTTGTAAATATTAATGCACGGCAACTGCCAAAAGGCAAGAATAATTATGAAAAGGCTTGCAATAACATTACAGAAGGAAGTAAAACAGCTGTTAAAAGTAATTTTTTATTTATTTGCTGACAAAATATTTTTGGACTGACTGAAAGGAAACATAGCTTATTCAGAGGCTTTAGAAGAGGTTTCAAACTGTGAGTACAAGAAAACAATTTAGTCAGAAGTGCTGGTGATGTAAAGAGATAAAGTTATGCAGGCATAAACAGAAAATGCAGAGAGCAGAAAAAATACTGGTTACTTTCAGTTTTTGGCAGGGAAGAAGTTCTAAGTGAACATCCCAATTAAGTTTTGCGATTTGAATCTCTCTGTTGGAGACTTTCACAGGGAGAGAGGAATGGAAAAATCTGGAGATACAGTCAACAGGAAAAATATGTTTTCTTTGTAACAATTACCAGAAAAGAATGCATTGCACTGAAGTAAAGCTGTTACCCATCATCTCCTTCCAACAACAGTTCCTTTGCATACAAAGATACAGATAATATTACCTGTGGTATTGACCATGACTCCATTGTATAAATGAAAGGTTTCAGTCTACCTTCTACATTATTTTACAGATAGTCTCTACTAGCAAAGCAAAGTAGGCATATTGGTAGCATGTCTAGCAAAAGCAACAAAACTAGGCAAGCACAGCATTCACCAGCATCTTTTTCATACTTCCTTGTTTGGACACTCATTAAGAAAGCATCTGTGACACCTCAGCAAAAGCTAAGATAACATTTTACAGTAGCCAGGCAACTAAAACAGAGCATCAGACGTAGGATCTGCCCACAGTATCTTCAACAGGCAGTAACAAAAGGCAATAAACACACATGAAAAATGCAATCGCAGCATCCAGACTAAATAGCAACTAATAAATCCGTAAATTAACAACAGCAAGAATGTGCATTGCTAGTTCCTGTTGGCAGCAGCAGCAGGAATTTAGCACCAAAACAACCCAATTTAGCTCAAAACAACCCAAAGTGCAACTCTTCTTAGAAATATGGCTCTTGCTCTTACCTTTTGTAGCCTGAAACCTAGCTGCCTGGCTGGTCACAGACTAGGTTATCTCTTCTGGTTTCTGTCAGGGCAGGCTGGCATCCTCTGGACTAACTACTGAGCACTGCCAGACCAGCTGGTGGCTGCCTCATCGTGTTAATTGTCCCTTTTTTCCTTCATGATTTGAAATGCATGTGCAAACATCCCTTCCCCCAGCTGCAGAAATTCTTAAAATTTCCCATATCTGGTTAATTTCTTGTTCTTCATCTTGTTTTCAAAGTGTTTGCTTCTCCTTGGTGATGTGCAGGACTCTACATTTTGATAGCATTTCCTAACAAAAATATTTTACTTTGGTTCACAGTCTTCTACCTCATCGTATGCAACTCGCTACAAAACAATCCTCCATGTCACTAACACATACTCTCATTGCAAGGCCAGCAGCAAGCTGCCCCAGCTACTTCTGCTGGGCCATGATTAGGACATTGCAGTAGTTAGGATATTTTTTTCTGTACATCAAGCAAACTAACTTCTGGATGCTCCAGCCATGCCCATCACTGCGATGCCTGTGTGTTGTTGCCTGGGGAAGACTCCTGAATAGCAATCTATGGCACGAGGCTCTGCCTCCGCTTTTTGAGATATGAGTAGAAGAGAAGGCACTTCCATGTCAGATGCAGCATCCCTAGGCATCTGGTGATCAAAAAAACATAGACCAGTTCTATCGGACACAACTTGCTGAGGTCCTGAAAGGAGTAAAGTAAGGCAGCATGGTACTGTGTGCTAGCAGATGTTATTTCTCCCCAGTGCTAGCAGTGCTGACATGGGTTTGCTGTGATGCCATTGTATTGCACAGCTGGTTCTCACCATCTTGGAATTCTGAAGACAAAGGTGTAACCTTAAATCCTGCTCACCTTGAGGACTTGCCTTTAGGGAAAGGTGGTGTGCCTTGGCTAGATCAGCCCAGAGCCGGTGCCTTTTCCTCACACAGCAGAGGCATGTGGGGTTCTCCCAGCAGTGCTGCCTCTGCAGCTGCATGACTGCTACAGTGACACAGTGATGCTGTGACAGTGGCCCTGCTGTGCTGCAGCATGTAAACACATCAACACACCAGATACATCTATTGGTGCTTTGGTGCTAACTCAGGACCAGGTAATGTGACACAGCAGTAAGTGTGTATGCAAGCTTTAAGTTGCACCATTTTAAAAAAGGAGAGGGAATTAATCCTTTCTTACACATGCTAATGGTAAACCCACCCTGCCCCTCCCTCCCCAGCTCACCTTGTCCCAAGCAAATACACGGATAAGTGCACTACTCCCAGGAGCTATGAGCTCTTAATCTGGTGCCCTTCTCTGACAGGGGGAATTCACATCAATGTACTTCACTTCCCTCTTTCATAGGTTAAAGCAGCAGAAGATGGTCTGTCTTCAAACGCTTTTTAAAAGAAGAGAAGCCAATCTTATTACTTTTAATTCTTCAGAGAAAGAATAGTGCTTAAAAGCAGATGTTCGGAGCCATCACTTGTGAGAGACATATTCTGGGTCCATGTCTTTGCTTCAAGAACTCTTCAAATGAATTGCTTGCATTGCACAGACCTACCTCCAGAATTAAAGATTTGGAAGATCTAGGAATGAGCTAAATCATCTTTAAATACAGGTAGCTTGACCTAGTAAATCAGTAATAAATCAAGCCGACCAGAATAGACTTAGAATTTCCCATGATTGCATGAATACCTACTCAGAAGGGCAGCAGTGCGAAACTCATTACTCAGTTCTGCACTCATTAACGTTTGAATTACTAAGGTACTGAAATGCAGTGCAGATGGAACATTAACTTTCAGAAGGTAATGAATTCAAATTCAGAAACCAACCTTTTCCTTGCACCACTGTAAAAATATTTAGCATTTACAATATACATATTTTATGTCTTCAAAGTATTGAAATTTTTCAATGAATTATAAAACTGCTAGGAGAAATACTTATATTGCATACCCCTGCCAGAAGTACTCATATTGCATACCCCTATGCTGAAGATGAAGGAACCAAGGAAAGGAAAAAGGTTAAGTGAGTATCTGAGGCCAGAAAATAGGCTGTAGAAGGAAGAACTGGAATTAGGCTTTAACCACTCATAATTTTTAGCTCCCCCAACACACGCCCTTAAAAAGAAGGAACATAATTCAATCTGTATATGCACTTCCACGATAATAAACACAAATACACTTCGGCACTTAATACCACTGACAGGTTCTGTGAAAGAGTTTCACAAAGAATATTTTATTAAGTAATATGGTAAAGAAGAGCAAAATATAGCATCACCTATTGCCAGAGTAGTATCAAACGTGCACTTTTCTAATTCTTCCCAAAAGATAAATCCATACGAGTAACAATGCAACAAGAATCTGCTAACATGATACCACATTTTTGTGATAGCTACAGATGTCTCACGCATAAAGATATTCCCATCTAGCCACCATAGGACATAACTCTGATGGGCACGAGGGGCAAAGAGAGGGAGAGAATGGCCTGCACAGGCCCTACCACTTGCTATCCATGATACAAGGAGCTGACTAACGGTGTGAGGAGGGAGGGAGGTGAGGCTCCATGTTACCTGCACTCCACTTATCCATTCCCTTCCCAGCAATCGCAGATCTGAAACAGTCTCCCAATCAATTTCTGACTACCTTTTAAAATAACTATGGACATTTACACTTTTCCTATTTATTTAACTTAACCTGCTTGATTCCAAGAAAACATGTTCACATAAGAAATAACGTTTCTTATTCTTCTTGCCAACTTTCTCTCTGATAGAAGAAAACAGGGCATAATTACTTCACACCTCTGTTGTAAAGTCAGTTGCCAACCATTTTATAAAGTGTTCACGTATTTCCATCTGCTTCAAATCATTATAATTACTCATATATTAGTGGAAAAGCTGTAGGGTAGTGCATATACAAGTCTTCAAGGTCATGGGCTACGTTGGAGACACCTTAGTGTTTCCTAAGGTGAAGAGAACTACTAAAAAGAACTTACTTTAGGCTTCATCCCTATAGACACGGAAGACCTGGTTGATAATCTGAAGACAGAAAGTAAATGTATTGAAAACTATCACAAACCAGTAAGATCGATCATGGACATTGTGTATTTTCTATGGAGAAGAAAGTAGAAAATCAACGGAAAAGAATGCCTGGACAGCATAGGCAAAAGAACAGCAGCTGAGTGGAAGGCAGTCCTCAACAAACTTCATTTGACAGCACTTTAGGAGATGTCAAAGATTTACGTAAACTAGGAGCAATTGTCCTCAGAAAGTCACAGAAGATACTGAAAGGACCAAAGAAAGGCTAAAATAATATTACAGATGGGAGAAAAGGAAGATTCAGAGCATTATAGCCAGCCTAACTGCAGGGACCAGCAAGTCACTAGAAAAATTGTTTAAAAATCCAGTCACCATTGATAGTCCTCAAGGCCTATGAGACCTTCTGACTTTACTCCTGGCCACCTGAAATAAACACTTAGGAATATGTGTAAGTATGTGTGCATGTCTACATCTAGGAAGGATAACAAAGAAAAGGCATGATCTAGCTGTCATGTATTATCTGACAGAGCTTCTATGGGCCAAGAAAAATTTGATTATAATGAAGTTATTCAATATGAATCATTTCAGATCAAATTTCCTTCCTTTGTTGGAAAACTGGCTGACTAAATCAGCAGCAGCAAGGAGAGGCACAGCAGGACTTGGACACTGATTATGCAACTCCTGATGAGGCAACACGTGACATGCCCCACACATAAACTAGCCTAAATCAAAATGTAGTGGTTGTACAAAATGCACAGTTAGAGAATAATTAATGGTATTTAAGCAAAACTGGGCTGGAATATACTGAGGCAATCTGCAATGACCCACTGCAGGCATTGGCTGGAGGAATGCTTAGGCCCTTTAGGAAGAATCCAGAAGTGAGAGTCTTTCCAGAATGGCATAAGAACTGGAAATGTATTTGATGAACATCATAAATCAGTCAGACAAAATTCAGTAAGACTAAAAGTATTCCTTGGGAATATAGAACTATATACACAAATACAATAGTCAATGAATTAGCAGAGTGACTTAACAAGGAGGTGGGGAGAGGACACAAAAAGATCTAAAAGCTTCAGTAAACTTGAAATTATATACAGCGGTCTTGTAAAAAAATAAGCAAATAAATCACAGGATAATTCAGGTTGGAAGGGAGCTCAGAAAGTTTCCATTCAAACCCCAGCTAAAAGCAAGAGCTGTGAGGTGAGACCAGGTTGCCCAGAGCTTCATCCAGTCAGGCCCTGAAAGCCTCCAAGGACAGAGACTGGACAGCCTCCCTGAGCAACCTGTCCCCTGCCTGCCTGTCCTCATGAGGAGAAAGTTTCTCTTGTCATGCAGTCAGCACTTCTCCTCTTTCAGTTCTCATACCCAAAGCTGCCTTTTCTCCAGCCAGCCCTGGTCTCCCAGCCTCCCTCAGAGGGCATGTGCTTCAGCCCATGACCATCTCGGTGGCCCTCTGCTGGACTCCCCTCTCCTAAATAAAGAAGTAGGTATTTAATAAAAGTAGCATATTGTAACTCACGGGAAGAAACTTTTGTGCCATAGGCAGCCACCAGTGAGGTCTTATATGGGGTGGCATCCAGTTTCAGCCACTGCACTTTGAGGATGGAAGCACACTGAGGGAATCCAGGAAAGATTAATAATGACAAACAGAAGTCTAGAAAACACCAGGGCATGGCCCCAACCAGATTAATGTAGCTCCCCAATGGTCCACTCACCCCTAGGCTGGTCTGAGTTGTCGCTGACTCCTGGTCTTCCGCTGCCTTCCCCAACTGTGGCAAGGCCTGCCCTCTCTTGCACTTGCACATCACAGAGTTGTGACATGGGAAGAAGAGGATCTATGAAATGAACTTCTGGACTTATTCCCCTGCCACCTCTTTCACTATATCCCACCGTAGGGCTAAGCCTAGGGAAATTGCTCTCATGTCCTACTGCTGCAGCCCTGGTGAAGCACAGAGGAGAGGAGAGGAAAGGAACAGCAACAAACCGTTCCCTCTGATGTGCATTATCTATCTTGAGAACTTCGGTTCAGTCTAGTTCCAGAAATTAGGAGAATTTTTGATCAAATCCCAGAAAAATCACTCTTGGCATGGTAAACAATCTTTAAAGGTGCAACAGGTGAGAGAAACAAATGAAAATCAGATGAATGAGGCTGTCTAGTCCCTTTTGTAATAGTCATTTCAAATGTTTTAGGATTGTGTGAGAGCAGTTGCGCCTTCTCAATAGATGCTTCTTCCTTGAATATTCCCAGAGCTCTAGGTCCTTTGCATCTCCACCTCTTCCTCCACTCAGAGCCATGCTTTGCACATTTTCCTCCAACAGCAAGAAACTAATAACACAGCTGACACCCTCCTTCATGCAATGGTCATCTTCTCCGATAGGCAGTTTTCATCTGATTTCAATCCAGTAATGCAGGAGTTGGGCTCCTGCTGGGGAGGACCATCTGAGGGTCTTCTCAGAGGTTTGCTAATGCTGTAACTGTCCTGACCAGCTCCTGGAGGGGCAGCTTTACAGCCCCACAACCCCTGGCGAGCAGCTAAGCCTCTTCTGATTGACAACACCCTTTCTGCTGGCACTGCTAGCTACAAGTGTGCCCCAGCCTGTCAGCCTTGCACAAAGCATACAAACTTCTGGACAAATACTGCCACTAAGGATTATGAGACTTTGGTCCCTGACTATTAGACACCATTATCTACACTTTAACCAAAAAAAAGCAATGAAAAAAGTAGGCTCTTTCAGAAAAGCACCTCAAACTCCAAGTAAAACTTTTTTCAGCAGCTCAAAAATATAAATGTTAGATATTAAAATTCAGCTTTAAATCTGAAATATTAAGATTTTCAATAAGAACAGTTAATTTGACAGTAGAAAATAAACTACCTCATTCTCTCCATTTTTCATACAAACTTTCCAATACAGAGCTTTTAGCTCATCAGACTGAGTGTGAAAACCAGTAAATTAATAAAGAATATACATCCCCATCTTGAAAGAACATCTGTCCCCTTCTTGGTGTATTATTTATGGCATTAGTTTGGATCATTAATACCAAGTATAGAAACAGCTTCCTTAATTCCATATGCTGAAGCAGCGTGTAGATATGATCCACATTCCATGGCTTTATTTCTAAAATGCTAGCTTCTGTAATTGTCTTTAAAAAAAAAACGATCTTTCTATTCAGACAGAAGTTACTTAAATGTTTCATAACGTCTTTACCAGACGACTTGTCCATTAAATACACAATATTTGAGAGGTTTACAGATGAAAGTCTGTTGGAAATTACAGTCCAAAATACAGTACTCTGGCATTAATATCTACCTATCTGAACTAAAAAGACAACTGTCAGTAACATCTACACCATGCAACAAAAATATATTCAGTTAAGCATTTTTCTTTGGATGTTAAATTGAAGGCCTTCATAGCTCTATCATCTTTCCATATTAAAAATCAAATGCACCTTAAAACAGGAACCTTTTGTTTGCATTTCACGTACTTGTATTTAAAATTGCTGCCTTTCTGTCCCCAAAATGTACACTATTTCATGCTTATAAAAAATGGAAGTAAGAAACCTTACGAATAAAACCAGAATGAAATAACCTAGACAATGGTGTTTTTGTATTTATCATTCTTAAATCCACTGGTAAAGAATTCTATCATTTTATCAGTAATATCCATCATTCATAAAACACGTTCTTCATTGCTTCTTAGATAATCTCATTTTACACACCAGTATTCTCCTGGTCATATTTTCCTTCATTCACTGTAATCCTTAAATCACTCCAAAGCAGAGAAGGAGACAGGAAAACAAACAGGAAACAAGGAAATTAAAAAAATGCCATGATGTGGTTAAAAGTTTAAAAACTAAAGGTGGGTCTTACAAGACAAATTTTATTTTTGTCTTCTTTGAACCTTCAGTGTCATCTTAGCAAACCTGCAACATCCCTGCATCTTAAGTTTTCTTAGATATAAAATGGAAAACATGATTTTAAACCACATAGCCCCACAGTGCACTGGAAATACGAATGCATCGGTATCTGTGAAGTATTTGGAAGATATTATTGAACTGAAGGCTTATTTTAGAAAGCAGAAAAATTATTTCACAATTTTTATATAAGCCTGCCCTTGCAAATTGTCTCTTGCTTTTATTACACTTTTCCTCTATTGTAGATAAAGAATTTCAGATACTAGCTCCATTTAAATGACTATCTCCTGTGTATTGATCCTGATCTCACAATGAATTACTGTATCTTACAAAATAATGTTAAGAAGCAGAATCCAAATAATCAGGCTAGCTTTATTTCAAACTTACTACCCAGTCATTACAATGACCTTACATTTAAGTTATCCTATATTTTCAAAAAATAAAAAAAAAAAAAAAGAAGTAAGAGCCCTCAGATCGTGAAAACAAGGAATGCAGAAAGGCTTTCTAAATGAAGTCTGAGTTCAGCTTTTCTGGGAAACAACTTCTCCTGCCAGCATTTATGAATAATTTTTCCTGCTCTCTTGAGATCCCTCCTTTAAGACATCCGCCCATCACAGCCCACTGGGGTGCCCTGACTAGGTTTATCCTACCAGAAAGCATAATCTGACTCATTACCTGTTCTTCCTCCCAGAGGCAGACACAGCCCGAAGCTTCCCCCGGAGCCCTAAAGAGGTGCCTGCCCACCACCTCCCAAAATTACAGACTTCTCCCCATCTTGGGGTGCCCTGTAGGGAAAGGAGGTGTCAGCACTGGGGTGCTGCCTGCTCCCGCGTCTCCCTGCCTGCCTGACACCGGAGAGGATGCTTTTGTCCCTTGCTCTCAGCGCAGGGCACTGTGCAGTGCTCTGAACACCACGGTGAGAGGTCTTAAGGACCACAGCGGCTAAAAGCTCCATATGTCACTGGCTGGAGCAATAAACAGCAACAGCCTCAGGGCTGGCAGTCTGGGATATGCTTGCAGCTAGTACTTAAAGTTTCTCTGCTACCTGGAGAATCACACATCCTAGAGATCTGACATTTTAACTGGCGTATTTTTATGAACTTAGCTATGCTTTCTTTTAACCTCCAAAGTTCTTCCCCTAAATATATATTTCCCTCTGCCTCATGATTCCAGGGGTGAATGAAGAGCCCAGTCTCTTCAGTGGGATGACTCCTATTGATTTTGGTTATCAAGTCCTTAGGCTTTGCCTGTATGATTTCAGTTCTATTTTAAAGGTTTCGGTAATCTTAAGAGAAACCTCAGTTATTTTAAACTACGTTAATTTGATCATATTAACCTACAGTCTGCAGGCTCAGAATTCAACATCCACAGTCAAAGATGACTCGGACTTCTCATTCCTTTCTGGATTGTTTTTCCCTTGACAAACCAGCTCACAATATTCTGTATTACCTCTTTTACCTCCTTGGCAAATGTGATTTATCCAAACAGACATCAATGACTTTCAAAGTTGGATGACCAATTGGAAAGTTGGATAACCAAACCTGTTCCAATGGGGAATCTAAATAGGTTAGACCCACTGTTATATTAGGATTTTCTCTTCTTAAGTTGCAAACACTCTGATAGGGAACTGTGAATGAAGGTACATCCATATAAAGTAAATTTAAATCAGAGCTTCCTCCAGAAAATTAAGCGTTGTATTACTTGCAAGCAGATTTGGTTATTGTTTAGAGGATTGTTTAAACCCATATAGCAGATCAAAGGAAAATAGATTTAAACTGATGTGCCCAGGGTCTTAACAAATGCTAGCTGATATCTGGTGCAAAGGTCAACAGGCTTCATGACTTCCATGTAAAAGTCTAGTGAAAACACAGGCCATAGAAAAGATGGAAACAGCATACCGCACCATCTTCTCAAAATATTTTCAGGTTGTAGATTGTAAATTGATAGTTCATGAAAGCAATTCATGAATAAGCTCTCAATACCATGTTAGCCTCTCTCTTTAGGGCCATTAATCTCATCACCAAGAACAAATCTAAAAAACCTTTCAAAAATCACAGCATCAAACACGCCTTTATGCACATCTGTCTACTAGAGCAATCAGTAAACATGCAGATTCATACAGCAGCATGCAAACAGCCTAGCAAATAAAAGCTTAAGACAAAGAACATTCCCAAAACAATTCCAATAATGCCTCTGGATCATTCTGTTTGTGAGAAGTATTCTAGCTGGAAAGATGGACTGGTATCAGCTCAGAAGTTGTTGTTGATCAGACATAAGCCAAAGGAACCTGCAAACTGCAAGGAGGAAGTTGCTAGATAAAAATAAAAAAAAACATGGAGCAGAAGGCTCATGTTAGGAATCAGTCGGATGTCCTTTTTTTTCCAGAATCAATTATTTTACCTTTAATTTCAAAGGATTTCAAAGGGACTTTGGGGGAAAAGATTGAAGGAAATACAGTTCATTTTAGCAAAGCACATACTGCAAAAAAAATAATTTGAAAATCTATTTTTGGGTAGAATGGTTGAAGAAATCTCTGATTAGCCTCTTAATGGGGTGAGTCCAATTTAGTGAGAATGATCACCAGAGGGAGTCATTGACTTTCCCATTAAAGTCAAAGGGAATCTTACATACATGGAGCAGGGGGAAGAGTGCAGAATTTGGTGGCAGAACTGAGAAAGACTCCAAACAGATTGGAGTGTAGAGACTAACACAAACCACTGTTTTATGGATTTCATCTGAATCCATTTTCCTCTTTGGAGTTCCAAAGGATGACTGCTATATTCCACAGTGAAAGTCAGAGAGAAGGCACTGAAGTCATCCATCAGTGGGTACACGCTTCAATAACAACAACAAAAAAAACACCAGCACTTAATAAGTTTTAAAGTGGTTTGGAGTGGTGTAAATACTAAGTGCTCATTTTTCTATTTGGATACAGAACATATTACAGTCCTTCTAGATAAGCAGTTATTAACAGCCCAAAGAAAATCTCCTGATGCCATATATAACAGTGTGTCATACCTCTTGGGAACATCAGGACTTAAGGAAAAGAAAAGAGTGAAAAAGAGACAGGAAGAATTGCTAGTATGTTTTTTGGGGTTCTTTTGTTTCGTTTTTTTTCTTTCAATGTTAGTGACTAAAAGAGGAAGTGAGGCTAGGGATTTGTGAACAAAGTAATAAAATGAACTAAATTGATGAACCAGTTTACTCAGCCATGAGCAAGTGTGTATTTCACGCTGCAACACCCAGAAGTCATGGCCTTCAAAGAAATACTTTCATGATAAGAACCAGGCTTTTCCTTGATGGGCTTCAGCTCAACCTTGTTCTTCCCACAAAATCCCAGCAGACTTTGGTTTGAAAACAAGTTCATTCACAAGGCAACTTTAGCCTTAATTCTGCACAACAAGATCATACAGCAGAATATTAGGAGATTAAAAAAAGGAAAGGAAACAGCACCACCCAACCAAATGCAATTTCACTTCCCTAGAAATGTCCTTTGAACAAATGGAATTCAATTTGTTTCTGTGTTCGGAGGTAACAGCAGCACCTTGTTTGGTTGTTTATTTAATTACTTTTTCTTGTTCATGAAATTAGCTGGGAGACTGCAGCCTTTTGTTCATTATGTTAACCATAACATAGTTATTTGCATAGCTGTTTCCATTTTAAGGCTGAATTTCAGATAGAGGCTCTGTTTTGGGCTGTGGCAGGCAGAGAACTTCTATAAAGCCTCACGCAGGGCAGAATGCAGCAACCAGCTCCTTCGTGGAGTAAGTTGCTTCAGGAGCCACACTGCCTGCCCAACTGCATCTGACAGCAAACCAAAGCCCCATTTCCACCTTGCGCTGCAAAGCAACACGTGGTTTAAGAGCTGGCTATCTTTAATCACATGTACCAAAAAAAGCAGAGCTCATCCTAAAGCCTTTTCACCAACAGGCTGTCCAAGCTTAACTTTACAGCCCTTTAGAATGGTACAAGACATCACTCTGGTCAAAAGTATACTTGATATAAAATTATCAGTACTCGTCTTGTGGTTGGGTGAAAAAAGAGATGGGGGCTACTTTAGGCTTTCTTTCATGAACAGTTTGATTTAACGTCCAGTTCACTCTAGCAGCATTGAAACACTCAAAAGAGTTGCTGCACAGTTAAAAACTTTTTTTAAAAGCTCAAGATATATCCCTAGATAACAAAGTTTAGCAGAATGATGACCTCTCCATTAATAAATGCAGCAATCACCACCCCTCCAGTTCTCTACGTTTCTGGCAGTGAACTGATGAAAGCTTAATTTTTCTAGGCTGCTCAGAAAGTGAGGAATCTGCATCTTCTGACAGAAACAAGAGGCAGAGCCAGTGCTGGTGGGATTCTGCTTACTCTGGTGCACAGGAGACACCTTCCTCTCAGGCTTCAGGCACCTACACACCCCCAAAATTCTATCCTTCAGGAGAAACTGCACACCAACTTCCACTAATTGAAATACAGAGAACTGGAGCAGACAGCTGTGGAAAATTGTCAATCTTCGTAGTTTACAATTCAGCCTTCATACGTGACCCACAGCTACGGTTAGGTTCAGTTCTGTAACCAATCACAGCGAGGCACAGCCTTTAAATGGCATCGTTTTAATCCTACCTGTGCCATCTGCCTCTCCAGCTTTGAACGGGGAATATCATCAAAATAGTTTTCATTTCTTCTTCTCCTTGCATCGCCCTGCATGATAATGTGAGGAACGTCCAGGGAGCCACCAGTGGTGAAAGTGCTTTGGCTAAGTGACGGAGACAACTGAGGAGGAGTGTGGTTACCGCTGGGTTCCTGGAAAGAGAGGAGAAAAATGCAGCATAAGAACAACAGCATATTGCTGACCTCAAACTACACATTTGAAAGTATGTTTGAATTATTCACACACAAAAAAATAGGAACAGTTCCCAAAGTAGAGGTTACTGTAGTAGAACTGTTGAGATTTGCTACGTAAGGTGCTGAGCCCATGTGGAAAGAAAAAAATACACTATTTCCACAAATTGGCAAATTCCCTCTCCAAAACCTCCTTGTGTAATATATACTCCCTTCTAGGACTGCTACAGAGATAAAACAGTGAGTTACTTCTTGTCAAGGCCCAAATAAAGCCATGATTTAAGACTAGCTATTTGTAAGATGAAATACATTCTCACCACTTCTGAGCAGCCACTCTGAGTAGTGAAAGTGATTTGAACTATAGCAACATCTCTTCCTGGAAAAAAAGAAATGCATGAACATTTACAAAATATAGATACTGCGTCTGCAATTTTTATAGGTCTTGCAGAACATCCGTTTAACTTGGAGCACTGGATATCAGAAACAAGCTAAATAACAATTCCTAGAGTGCAGAAAAGCCTCAGAGTACAAATATTGTACCAGGTTTTTCTTGTAATCTCTGCTGAATTGTGACCTTGTACCAATCGAATGTGCAAATACCACAGTGAATTGATACATGAACTCTATCTAATAAACCACTAAAGATGTCCACCCGATCGCACTTTTTACCAGGATCTGTCACCACACTGCGCACAGCCAGCCACCATATGCATGAGCCAGCAGTGTGCCCAGGTGGCCAAGAAAGCCAATGGCATCTTGGCTTGTATCAGAAATGGTGTAACCAGTAGGTCCAGGGAGGCGATTCTCCCTCTGTACTCAGCACTGGTGAGACTGCACCTCGAATAGTGTGTTCAGTTCTGGGCCCCTCACAACAAGAAGGATGTTGAGGCTCTGGGGTGAGTCCAGAGAAGAGCGATGAAGCTGGTGAAGGGGCTGGAGAACAAGTCTTACAAGGAGCAACTGAGAGAGCTGGGGTTGTTTAGCCTGGAGAAGAGGAGGCTGAGGGGAGACCTTATTGCTCTCTACAACTACCCGAAGGGAGGTTGTGGGGAGGAGGGAGCTGGCCTCTTCTCCCAAGTGACAGGGCACAGGACAAGAGGGAATGGCCTCAAGCTCTGCCAGGGGAGGTTCAGGCTGGACATAAGGAAAAACTTTTACACAGAAAGGGTCATTAGGTAATGGAACGGTCTGCCCAGGGAGGTGGTTGACTCGCCTTCCCTGGAGGTGTTTAAGGTGCGGGTGGATGAGGTACTGAGGGCATGGTTTAGAGATTGGTAGGAATGGTTGGACTCGATGTTCTGGTGGGTCTCTTCCAACCTGGTGATTCTATGATTCTATGTTTAGAAACACCTGTCCTCATGCACATCACATTACTTGTTCAAATACCAATTACAAATGTCGATGCTTAGCTCCTCTATTCAACACTGCCCTGGAGATTACAATTGGCAGGAGCAGAGCTACAGTGTACGGCCCAGCCACTGTGCGCGCATTCCATCCCAGTGTGGACCGTAAACCACTGTCATAGCAACTGGATGGGGTAACATGTTCCACTCTCATGATGGAGGTTACTGGGCCCAATTTATCTGACAATCCAGATTTCTCTGATAGTAAGTTCTTCGGAGGCAGAGCATACCCAGGAGCGTGTTTGCACAGCGCAGACCTTGTCTAAATTACCTGTTGCTGAAATGCTGTATTTCACTGCTCAACAACAAAAAGGGACTTGAAGATATTAAAGGAAGCAAAGATCTGCTCCAGTGTGCATGGAAGGTAAAAAAACCTGCCTTTTTATTTAAAGAAAGAATCAAAGTGGATATTTCATGCATGATTACATTGAAGCAAACATAATTCTGAAAAACATCAAGGTATTTTATGCTGTTAAGAAGCAAGATCTGGTGTGGGAAATCAGCGAGCTGTAATGTCTTCCAAATGGAAGGGAAAGTTTCAATTCTCTGTATGTGCCCAAGTGATATTAACATCCAACATTAATATTTGAAGTGTAGGAGTCTACTGGACATTATTCCTTGCAATCACAGTAACCGATTAGTATTTTCCATGTTGGTTGACTAAAATCAGGGATATATAGTTGATTAGCAACTTTTAATAATCACGGAATTTTATGGTTTTTAATTCTCTGGTTTTCCTATGATCTGAGACAAGCACTTGACATTTCCCAGGGCAAAGAAAGGAGTGTTTTCCTCTTAGGAATAGTCTTTTTCCCTCCTTCACAAAAATCCACCTACATTTGGCCCAGTTAAAAGCTGCTGAAAAGCTGTAGTCTGCACATGCTCTCAAGATTTGGTGAGGCATAATCTTTAAAACCTACCCTCCGCCAGCTCACCTCTGGCTAGATGATGCACATGCCTCTGCCCTGAAAATAACCCGAGTACAGGTGCACCAAACAATATTATTTCTCATGACTACTACCTGCCGCTCCAGCCAGGTAGGTAACCTCTATTTGCTCCAAATTCACCCACTGTTAGCAGACTGATAGGGCCATCAGCACATCAAAATGACAGATGACCATGCAACGCACATACAGATTCCAGCTCTCATCGAGCTTTTAATATTTTATCTAAATTCATATAAAGAGGAAATTCACTTGGAGATCTATATTGGAAGACTGTTGGCAAGGCAATACAGACAAGAATTACAAAGTCAAGAAATAAAAGATATACGGTGCCTTTGCATTATGGAACAGTATGTAATTGTATGATTTTATGCTATTTTCTCAAAATTGTCCTTCACAGCACAGATGGATCCTCAACTGTGCAGCATGTTGTCATATCCTCAGCACTGTGTTATCATTAGTTATCATGTAGTCACTATTTTATTCTCACCTTGTTTCATGGCCCCAAACCCCTTCCCTAAACTCTGTTCAGATCCTGCTCTGAAGATAGGATGACTAATATCATCATTTCCATGATGCTCATAAGTGCTTTACAAATGTAAATCAATTTATTTTCACCATGCCCTGTGACTTCTGGCATTTTATAATCACTGCATTAGTGCGGGGGACCCGAGTAACACAGACAAAGGTTAAAAAATATCAGTCACTTTGGATGCCTAATTACAATATCTATTGCCTGATTTTCCAAGTGCTTGTATCCAAAGCACCACTTCTATTGATCTAATTTACAGCACTGTGTGCTCAGCACTTGTATAAATCAGACTCCAGACTCCAGTCAAATATGGAGGATGCTGGCAACATACAATTAGTGACTGTTTATGAGGCAATTACCTAAATAACTTACCAAGTGTTATCCAAGGGCTTTGTGGCAAAAGCAGGCGCAAATCTGTACTTTCATAACTACAGCTATTCCTTTAATCATGAGTTTCTAACCCATTCTTCCTTCATTCCTCTTCCTCACTTCATATCTGCTTTCTCATCTCCTTAAAAAATCTGCAGACCAGGTATGGATGCCTGTGCAGGTGCTATCATGTCCTTAGTACCATGCTGCTGTTAGTCACCAGGTATTCATATCATGTTCCACTCTGCAGTGAATGCACGGATACATGCCCTGCAGGGATGCCTGATCATATATTTCAGTACCGATATCTGCTTAATCCCCATCTCTCAGTCCTGCCAGTCACGTAAAGCTGGAACCACACTGGTCAAGGCTGGAGGGAGCTTAAGAGATCTTTCCTCAGGCTGCCTAGGCACACTTCATGTTCTACAGATTTGTCTAAACAGTTCCTAAAAACAGGAATTCTCTCTAGTGAATTAATTCTTGTGTTAAACTACCATTATTATTGCAACGCTTCCCCAGATTTTCAGCCTAAATTGTTGCTCCTTCAGTTTAAATTCCAGCCTCCTGTGCTGACCAAATGAAGGGGTTCCATGAATAACTCAAAACCTGGTCCTGTAATGAAAGGTTATAATGCACACAAGAAAGGAAAGCAAGATTGCACAGGTAACTTGAGATCTTATTATTTTCTAACTTTTGAGTATATGACTTAGATATCAGAATAACTTTTCCTTAGTACCTACTTATTGTGAGAATAACAAAGTTTGTGGATATTTATCATGTTGGTCGCTGTTCCTCATGATTTAAACGCTTTTTTCCTTTGAAGTATTTTAAAAGCTAATAAAAAAAGAGTCAAAAAAGATGAAGTGCCAGCCATGCTTAGGCTGATCTAGGGACATAAAAAGTGGACTCTTTAAACAACAAACTGTCTTTTCTATTATCTAGAGCAACCTGATCTAGTGAAAAGGACCCATTGTCCACGGCAGGGGGGCTGGAACTAGATGATCTTTAACATCTCTTCCAACCCAAAACATTACATTCTATATAAATTGATCTTCTAGTAGAGCAAGCAGTTTATTTAAACCGATTTTCAAGCTGAAAAAAATTGCAAACTACAAACTAAATACTATGTCCTCATTTCATGTGAAACAACAAAGTAGCAGCTGATGGGAAAGTAAAACTTAATCCAAACTCATGTCCACCTCTTCAGGATTCTTTGTGAAGATTCCAATACCACAAGGTGATGAGTGACATTTAGCACTTGGCCACAACAGTGGCTCTTGCTGTGGAGCAGCAGACTACTATTTATCATTTTGGCCACAGATGGAGAACAGCCAGTTTTCTCTTCACTATTAACTGAGAATATAAAGTCCTAACCAATAATACAGGCTGTGGAAACTTTCCCACCTGCTGAAGAGGAACTAATTCCCCAGTCCAGAGCACTGAAAGTTCTGAGCAAAAATGTGCGATTTTCAAATTATTCTTCTCTCCTGGGAGTGTTTTAACACCTGCCATGCATCAGGAATCTTTCACATAATACATATAAAAAAACTCACAAGAAAAATACCCACATGCTTGTGCAATGTCCCTTAGAGCAGGCTGTTATAGACTTGCGAGACCTTTTGCAACATGGCATCAGGAACGGGCTGAATTTGGGGGAATATCTAAAATGTTTATACATGGCATCTAAGATAAAGCACTGTGAAAACAGGCTGGTCACAGAAATTTTAAGTGTATGTGAAAATAAGCCCTCATTCTGTCTTTCCCTATTTCTCTTTATACCAGGAAACTTAACTTGGGAGCACGGACACTCTCTGACATTTGGAAACTTAGTCCCAAATGAGATTCCAGTCAGAAATGCAGCCCTGTGAAAATAATCAGACTCAATCAAATGCAAAAGGTGTGACCTAAAATATAAAAATAAAAAGTGTTGATACGAACTCCTTTGGAGAAAACACAGTAGGAAGGGGTCATCAGACCACATCTAGGTAAGGATAACAGACAGCAAGGAAGCAAGGACATTGCATATGAGAAACCCAGAGAAGGTGGTATAATGAGAGGACATTAAATCTGGTCAAGTGTGGAAAAAACCCAGGGACATTGCCACAAAGTATCTGAAATGGGGAATACAAATTAAAGCCACAAAACTTTTGCTACCCTGAAACGTCTTAATTACATTTGATTTCAACAATTTAAAGAGGCTCTCTTTACAAAAGTGCAAGCATTTGAAAATGTGAAAGGAAAATGGTAAGTCTCCCTCGGCAATATTGATCAGCTGAGCTGGGATTCCTGTGGACAAATGTAGACATGCAGCTTGTACACACCTGGTCCTGAGCTAGTGTCTTGAGCAAAGAAGATAAGTAGTATCTTGGAAATACCAACTTATCTCATCTTAAGGTAGACATCTAAAACAGGTCACATGAATCACCCTGTAAAAATGTGAATTATTTCTGCTAGCTATATAGTGAGGTGTGACTGAGCAGATCACCCTAAGACATCAACAGTGTAAACTCCTGAAGTGAATTAAGCTGAACCCCCTTTGAGGAAGCCATTGTTTTCATGTGAATGTTATGGAACGCTTGGTGACATTTTGAGAAATGCAAACAAATTCTCATGGGCACTCACCCTGAGGGTTATTGACCGAGGTGGTTTCTGAGGAGGATCTTCGTGAAGCCTGTCTCCCAAAGATGCCAGAACACGCTTTCGGTGGCCAATCAAGCTAATTTTTAAAACCTGAAATAATAATAAAGGAATACTTTGTTAAAAAGAACACATTGTAATCATGAAATGAAGATCCATTTAAAGTGAAGCCATTTTCTCTTTAAACCTTTTAACAAGACAGTCCACTCCACAGGCTAAGCAGACAGAGCAGTACAAGGCAAACAATTAGCAGAGAGAATGAGAAGTGAGATCAAACAGAGGAAAAGACCTGTAAAATGAAGGAAGAAAGCAGAGCAAATATAGATGTGGAAAACTGGGAAAAAAACCCAAAAGACCCATAAATGAATGAGGAGAAAAGGAAAAGAAGGCAGCAGAGTGGGAGCAAAAACAAGGGAAGGGAACGAGAAGACTGGAAAAGGAAACGTAGAGGTGCAGGCAAATAGAGAGTAATGAATATTAAAGGGATTCATGGGATGGATAAGGAAGACAGTGAGGAATAGTAAGAAAATGCTTAAAGAGGGCAAGAGAGGAAGAAAGGAACTGCACAATGAATAATTGTTATCACTCTTAAACGTATTCACCATGCCTTTCACAGGTAGTCTCAAAGTGACACATACAGTTCATATTATCATGTAGAATCATCCTTGTGTAAGGAACACAGGGTGGACAACCTTTGTCCTGGAGGTCTATTACTTTTATCAGATGCAATGAAAAAAAATCTCTCTTGCGCACAGATGTGACCATCAGTGGGTAAGTTCAAATACCTTGTGCTTGTCCAAACTCCAGAATGCTGCCAAAAAGGTGTTCCAAATTTACTGCAACTACTCCCCATTTATATCTCACAGTGTCCCTGCCACATAAAAAGCCAGCACTGCTCTCAAGAAAACAGAGAGGGCAGAAACAACAAGTCAGAAACTTAAGCACTAGTGGAAAAATCATATTTCAATGCTATTCTTTAATGGGTACAATGGCTTCAAAGTGTAAAGCAGCTCCAACTGTAGATGCAAGCCTCTGTTCTGCAAACAGCAGTGTCCTCATGTAACTCTTCCAGACTGTATATTTGGTTTCATACACCAGAGCTGCCTCTCAGAAGACAGTACTTCCCACTATATTTAGGACCACCGTGTGTCAACACCCTCCAGTCAAGAGGAATTTCTTACTCAACCTAGAAAAAGCAACAGTCCCCCCAAAATTCTGAAACTGCTACCTCTTAGGTGAACAAACACCTCAGCTTAAGGAGTATCACTACTAAAGAGCTAACATTCATTAGCACAAACAAAACCCAAACCTCAGCAACTCTTCTACATCTCTCAGATCTCAGGATATGGTACAGCAACACACCCTCATTGTTCTGGTGGATAAACTCCTGCCAATCCATGGGCACGTGAAGTTGTTCACTTCCTCTGTCTCTGTACTGTCTGATACTGTTAGATATTAGCAGCAACTTGTTTGCCCGTATCTACAAAGCGAGGGGCTACGACATGAAATGGATTACAACCTTCCTCTGAGAGGCAACTTACTGGGTTGCTGCAGACTCTGCAGCTCAACAGCAGACCCAAGTTGCAGAGTCCCACATGCCTTCTATGTGCTCTATTAGTCTAAATCTAGAGGAGTGTAAGTGAAGCTGAGATGGCGCGGCACAAAGAAAAATGCTGGAGGCACGCAGGAGACTTAGTTATGTATTCAGTTTACACTGAATGTTAAACACAGTTTATCTCCGTATTTAACTATATGAAACACGTGGATGAACTACAACTGCTTTAAGCATTGCTCAGGTAATACACTTCAGTGAACTGGCTGCTTTCATTATGCTTTCCCAATCATCAAGAGCATTTACCCAGAGGTTTTTAAGTAACGCTACAGTTCCTGGGTTGTTTCAAGGTCCTCAGCGCCCTGACTGCCTTATTAGCTATATCAAACCACACAAAGCAATTCTCTTCAACTTCACAGAGCTGTTGAACAACAGGGGAGAAAAGGACACAAGTCTTGAGGGATTTTGCACATAAGAGATCAGCAGATAGGTCTAAATGGTTTTATTATTTCAACAACTGTGCTCAATTTGAAAGCAATACATATCCTTGAACACTAAAAGCACTGCTAAGCTTATTCCACATTTTGTTTTTCTATTAAATAGTGGGCATCTCAAATCTGAAGCGGTAGGGATTTAAAGATGCAGCCTATAGAAACAGATGATCCCCAGTCAACAGGCAGAAGGAGCCCAGTCTCATCTGGACCACATACCTGGTTGACTGAAGACAGCTGTATGCTCCTGGAAATGGACTCCCTAGTAATTTTCTTACCTGTAACACAACTTACCAATAGAAAATACTGCTTACTGAAACTCTTCTGTATTTGAGTTATGAGAGTTTAACAAACACACTGAAATTCTGAAAACTTGTTCTGTGATGGATTATCCTTGACAGCATTTATCAAAAATGTCAAATATCACAAATATAGGTCAACGGTGTGCAACGAAGTTGCCTAAAGCAGTATTTAGAAATATCTTAATGCTGTGTATCACATAACCTTTAAGAGTCTCGCACTTATTCAACCCACAAGTTAGTTCCCCATGATTATTTTCTATATACCAGGTAAGAGTGAAAGTAGCAACACTGAACTATAGGGACAGTCAATATGCACCTAAGCGCTATGCAGTGAAGTATTTTGTCAAATGGGTTGTAACCTACTTCATATATGACAATAAAATGAGCTTTACAGTGTGGCTGCAGAAATCAGCTACAACACGTCAAGAAACCCTTAAGAGTAGCTTAAGGCCCTCTACAACCTTGCCCCAGTAACAAAATAACAGAAGAAGTGTGTACATGACATGATTCTTTCCACACCTACAGTACAGATACTTGCAACAAAAGTAATGCAACTGTCTCATATATTTTCTTATATTTGATATTATAATACAATTGAAGGAGAATGAGGCAAGTCATTTCTCCAAAGAAATGATACATGCACACAAATTTAATCCTGTTTTTACCCACATATTCTCCAGTAATTAGCATACAAAATGAAATTCCACTAGGAAATGTAAGAAATCCACAAATATAACCAATGCAACACTTTGCATTTAGATTTCTGAGTTACTTGACAGATGTTTTAAAAAACAAACACATGCAGCCCAGTAACTCCCTGATGACTGTATATGTGCAGATGCTGGAATTAACAAGTTATTCCATCTAAAACCGAGCATTATTTCTGCAACGCTCTTTTACCCAATCTTTACTTCTGATTGAATAATATGATCCAATACTGCATTTTTATAATTATTCTATTTTTAAAAAATGGGCATCATAAAGATTGCTGAAGTTCAAGACATCAGTTCCCTTTGTTTTGGAATAACCTGGAAAGCTACTGTATAGGGTAAAATTAGTACCACAATAGTGCAAGAGGTCTGGACTAAACACGCAGCAGTAGTCAGATTCCGGGAACTAGCTACAAAGTGAAAATCTAGAGACTGATTAGAATAGTGCTAGTAATTCTCTAGTGGCAGCATGAGACACTTCTAGAGTTCAGAAAGAAAACATGGTAAATACAAGCCAACAAGGTGTGATCTTCCTATTCTGCAAGTAAACAGACCAAAACGCTAGCTAAATTCAGTTTTATTAACCTTCTTACAGAATTTTGGAATAAACTCCAGGCTATTTGGACTTGTGAGTGAAGCACTTGATCATGAGCACTCTCCTGCCACAACTCCATCCCACAGGGTTAATCCTAAAACACAGCAGTACCCACAATACCCAGAAAACAACCCCAGACTAACCAGTACACCTTACCTGATCATCATGACTGGTTTAACTGAAAAATTTGAGAATGAATTCCATATACTTACTATATAAATTACCAGCACTAACAACTGCTCAAAATTTTGTGAATGCTATCTATAGAACTTGGGGGGGGGGGTGGCAAAAAACCACATATCCCACATACTGATTGAAATTACATGGTGCAAAAATTTGCATATTTTGAAACATAAATATGCCCAAGTCAGCTGCAGTATCGAATGCCCAGTGGCTTCTCAATGCTATACATAGCCAAATCCAGTCCAAACCATATACATGGAAATACTTCATGCTCTTTCTTGACTGCAACTGCTGGTTCCTTCCAACCTGAAATTATCACAAACCCTTGCCACTTTTAACAGTACAGGGATTTTCCTGTACAGCTTTGCACACTCAGCAAAGCCCAATCATGTGAAAATCAAGAGGCTCCAAAGCACCAGAGGATGAGAGACTTACTGCAAGTATGCGAGATGCAAAACTTCTCTGGTTGCCACAACTGCAATGGAAGCAACTGTTTATTATGGATATGAAGAGACTTGTAAGAGACTTACGAGTTCATATCATAATGATATAAAATATGTGCCATTATCTCCATGAATTAATTACCCAGCTGGAAACAGATGTCAGTTGTCTTGGTGACAGCATTTCACAAAGACAGATGGCTTTCTACTAAGTCCCATTTTTATATGTTATCATGAGGAAATGATGTTTGCTTGGTGTTGCCTCCCTCTTCACCAAAAAAACCCATAAATTCGTTGTAGATCTCCAATTTAAACGTACTGAGAAGCCAAAGGCCAAAAGTCTTTTTCAAGTAAAGGTAATTTTGATTCCCAGGTTTTTAACACTTCTCTGAGCTGCACTGCTGCATGCTACTTGCTGCCAGAGCAGTGGTGTTACAACATTATTCAGTCGTTGCCATCCCAGGTCAGGTGGGCCCCTCACCACAAGAAGGATGTTGAGGCTCTGGAGCGAGTCCAGAGAACAGCAACAAAGCTGGTGAGGGGGCTGGAGAACAGGCCTTATGAGGAACAGCTGAGAGAGCTGGGGGTGTTTAGCCTGGAGAAGAGGAGGCTGAGGGGAGACCTCATTGCTCTCTACAACTACCTGAAAGGACGTTATAGAGAGGAGGGTGCTGGCCTCTTCTCCCAAGTGACGGGGGACAGGACAAGAGGGAATGGCCTCAAGCTCCGCCAGGGGAGATTTAGGCTGGACATTAGGAAAAAATTTTTCGTGGAAAGAGTCATTGGGCACTGGAACAGGCTGCCCAGGGAGGTGGTTGAGTCACCTTCCCTGGAGGTGTTTAAGGCACGGGTGGACGAGGTGCGGAGGGACATTGTTTAGTGTTTGATAGGAATGGTTGGACTCGATGATCCGGTGGGTCTCTTCCAACCTGGTTGTTCTATGATTCTATGACTCAGGCAAGTGAGGATTTATATTTTTTGCAGAATTTCTCAGGACAGCCTTCGGTACTACCCAGGTTGCTGGAATTTTTGCCCTGACTTCACCAGACAAGCCATTTTTTTCTTTAAACTGTTTCCCAAAGTCATCAGCTTAAGAATTGGCTGTCTGAAAATATCAGGTGCTAGTACTTATTGCTCCTCTAAAAATTAACATCCCCCCTCCCTTCTGATTTTTTATGTGTTTAATTGATAAATATTACTTCAATGTATAAAATAATAATCTATTTTTTCATTAATAAAAATCAGAAAAATGCAATGAAACAAGACCTGCTCAATACTGAGACCTGGCTACTTTACCTCCTGAAAATGTGCCTGGCTACAGGCTGAACCACTTTTTAAAACCAATCTTTTATCAATTAAAAAGAAATTAAGCACGTGGCCTTTTTAAAAAACATGTAATTCAATGATTTCTCAAGCCTCAGATGTAATGACAAATATTACATATGCGTATTTTTATTATGGAAGGTTCAAACCCCATAAATCAGAAATCCTAAAATTCTATTATACATACAAACAAAAAGATTATTACAATAATGATTACCTATTCTAAGTTACAAGGCTGAAAATACTATTTACACAAAAAAATAGCAAGCACTAAGCAGGTCTGTAAATAAAATGAAAACATTCCTTCTGTTTTTATGGGCAATAAGTGGAAAAAAAATCAGAGAGATTGAAAGGTGGAATAAATTCCCAAACTAAGTCCCATCTGAGAGGACAGACTTTAACTGTTCCCACTTCTAGTGACTAGCATTTCCACCTGTGTGTTAAGCTAACGACAGGTCTAGCCACTGGTTTAGATCAGATTTGGAGAATGTGTGTTCACAGAGACCAGGAATATTACTCTTGGCCAACCTCCTTGAGGTCTTTAATGTTAATCATATAGTACCATGAGAAAGCAATTCCAATACCAATATGTTATCCCATAATATTTTGCAGGATTACTTACATAGCGGATAAATTATAATTAAAGTTACTAGTACTACAACACATTTCATAATGAGCTAATTATTTATTTATCTATTTTTAATATGCAGTTATCAGCAAAGCACATTAATCTGTACACAAGCGTGAAATATAGCTAGTGCAACAAGAAATAGGAGATAAAATACAAATCTCCATAAAACAATTTAACAGCCCTAGAACTGATCCCTTCTCTGATTTTGATTCAATTTCATCACAGACTTAATCCCAAAGAAAAGAAAAAAAAAAACTCCAACGTTCAAGCCCCTTTAAGGAACAGGACATTTGTCTACTGAATAATTTTATCTTTTTTTTTGCACACTCAAGCTTTCTAATAACATACAATAATGAATGTTTTCATAATACCAGAAGCAGCAAACAGCCATTCACTGCTTGGAGTGAGAATGTGGATTATTCTTGCTTGCAGTTATAACCAACACAGTCATTAAAAGGTAAACTCTGTAATATGTGAATAATATCAGTTAATTATACAGATATTCATAGGTTAGAATTCAAAATGCATTGTTTATTTCTATATTACGCAATTATATACTCTGATAAAAATGGCAATAAACATAACGAAAAGCTTAAGATGGTGTTAAATACCTCTTTCTAATGCTAGAATTCTGTAGAAGTCCTTCTATGCTTTTTTTTTTAATCATCAACATCTTATAGATACTTAATGACTGCAGAAAGAACCTCCTAAATAAACAGAAAAAGCCAAACACTAGACAGGAGAACCTGGACCAGGGATCAAAACAAATGCTGTTAAGAGACATTATTCAGGACACATTCAGTTTCCTAGTATATTTGCAAGATACCAGCCATATGCGTGAAGACCTAATTATTACTGTATTAAAATACTAAAATATTTTCAGTTGAGTAAAATGATTTTTTTGTATTGTAAAACATTCAGATTAAAAGCATGAGTTCCACTCTCAAATATCTAGTTCAAGACAAATCAATGTACAGAAGCTACCTATGGCTGTGCTGTGGAGCGGTTTGCACTGAACACCACACACAGCAATCCAAAATACAAGTATTCCAAACCTGATCATGCATTATTTCCCTACTGCTAGCATTAATATTTATCCACTTTTTAAAGGGAAGAGCTGTGAAAGAATTGTAAAGATGTGAAAAGCACAGCCTTTCATAGAAGAGCCATCACTGGCAATGTCAATATTATGAATGGATAGCACGATGCTAGGACACAACTCATCCCAGTTCACTCCCAAAGTACAGATGAATTGTCCTGTAGGTCTTGTGAAAACTACATGGAAATGCCTCCTTAGAAGAAGATCTACAGAAGAAAATACCAGTTTGGTCTGACTGGAGGGGTGCTGGGCTGCAGAGTGGGAGCATCTGCAGCAGAGCAGCCTCCCAAGGATTTCACTCCAGGGGTCTCATCTGCCTTAGAAACAGACATGGGAAACAGGCAGGGAGCAGTTCTCCGTAGGGCCAGCTCCTCATCTGCTTCCTTACTTGACCAGTGAAGAGCTAACACTGGCACAAGTACATGGTCAGGAAAGTACAACCAAGGATGGGGAAAAGAGGAAGGGATGGAAATCTCATTTTCAGCAGCTGCTTGTGCTTACAGAGGCGCAAGCCAAATGTGAGAGACATCCACCACAGTGAAATGGCAGTTTCTTTCACACTGGACCACCCAAAAGCAGTGGGCAGCTAGCATAAAAAAATAAATCTGTAAGGAAGCCTAAAGTCATTTTAACAAAAATCACAGTTTATGAGCCTGTGCTTTTTAGTACTCAGCAATTAATAAGTTTAGTCTTCTAGTTTGCCTGTCAGGTGTCTGACATCTTCCCCCCCAAGAACTGGAACAAACTTATCTCTGACATGTTAGCCATTGCAAGAAAAAATTTTAACTGCTCCTGTCTTACCAGTACTCAGTGTGGACTCACTCTACCACAGAGTGGATGCTTAGTCTTAGCCACACCATGTTCTTTGATAACATTTGGCACACCGGATGAAGTAGAACACGTTCTACGATGTTCTAGTATAGTTGTCATTGGGTCTGTTTTGGATACCATGTATTATGCTGCCCAGGGATGTCACCTCTATCAAGATCTTAATTTCATCACTTGACAGGAAATACGTACCTATATATACAACATGATGTAAAGAGGCCCTCAATTATCACTCTACCTGCTCTGCAGCAACAGCCAGTTCATCAATTTCATCACTTTTCTCTCAGCAAGGACACCTCCCAAAGAAATAAACTTTGAAAGACGGATAATCTCAGTATAAGTTAAGGCACAGCATACAAACCCTAGCATTAAAATAATAAATAAATAAACCCTCCATCAACTTACTTTCCCAGTTTTCTTATACTACCCTGGTTTGCAAACTCTGCTCATTAAATAATTGTTTCATTAAACTCATTAAAACAATTACTACAGGTTCTGGAAGAAAATCATGCCTTGAAGAAAATTGTACAAGTCCCTCTCCGTAGGTTTCACACTGCCCTCCACCTTCACCAATCTCATCCTTTCATATCAAAGGGAAGGAGCCACGGCATATGTAAAAGTTACCAATTAATCTCAACTGCAACTATAGCAATCCACTGCCTTCTTTCAAGTAGTCTAATCGATTAGCATAATTAAAATAAATTAAGAACAATTTTGTCTAACCTACATTTGGTTTGGATTGTGTCGCTTGTCAGATTTGGATTTGCAAATCTTGTCCAGCTACATGATATGGCCTTAAAAAAGCTATTAGCCCTCCCTTCTATCCTTGCTTCATTTATACCCTCTATGTTATCACAACTGTAGCAATGCTACTACTATCTCAATAAAAAAAAGGCAATGGCCACCATGGCAGAGCAGAATCATACATCATAGGCAGAGCTGGCACCATGCTGTACTTTGACTCTTAATCTGTGAGGAGGAAGCACCGTGGGTGGGAGAGAACAGGCTCTATGAGCACAGCAGGACGGCTGGATTAACTCCGCCAGGGGCAGCAAGGGGACAGCAAAAGCATTTCTCAAAATATCTTTTTCTTTCATGCCTTGAGGAAAGAGCAGGAAGGGACACCGTCAAAAAGTGGGGTTACAAAAGGATACAGAGAAAGTGGCAAAAATATTCATCTGTCAATAGCTCAAGTAAGTTTTTCCCTTGTGGCTCCAAGCAACACGAGAAATTCCAACATAAAACATTATTGTCTGCATGATTTGAGATATATTGAAACCTCAAGGCCATTCAGATCATACACATCTTATGCAGATTCCTTCATTAAACATTCAACATTAGTCTGGCTTAAGGAAAAAACATTTTGGTACATAACCAAATTAGAACAAAGCAAGTGGGCAAGCTGTACTGAAGAGCTCGCCAAACAGGAAGCTGTTTTTGTACTACAGTTAAAAAAAAGGATAAACGGAATTTCACATTAACCATGAAAACCAGCAAAGCTTTGGTCACCTCGAACTTGTTGTCCTTAAAGCTATTTTATAAATTAAAAAGAATATAGATGTGTGTATCTTTTTGAATCCCACAGTTTGGGCAGATACATTACTAATGAAGTATTCTGGCAAAATCCACCAGTGAATGGGAAAGCCTTTCTTCCTATAAATTCTATTTGAATCTTCTCAGCGAGAAGTGCTGCACAGGACTCCTAGTACAGGGTAGTGTAGCATGTTTTGTTCACCTTTGCTCCTTCTCTCTTTTTTTCTTCATCCTTATCAAAAGTTCCTGAAAAAGGAAAGTTCTCTTCAAAGGGAATGTCAAAAAGAGGATAAATCTAAACTCCACAGCTCAGACTTTGCTTTCTTTACTTTGCGCACATCCAACCCATGCAATAAAGTCAAAAGAAAGAAAGACAGTGCTAAGGAGTTCATTCCCCACTTTTCCCATCAGTAGTAGTAGCACGAGCAGTTCTGATGTTGCAGTGTGTTACATGAGGAAATTTTTGGACCTGCGTGAAAATAAAATGATTTGGCAGACCTGTACATGCAGCTAACGGCAGGACAGTGGCCAAGAATCTCCCCAATGTCCAGTCTTGTCCTTTTATAATTCTGAATATTATAATTTAGCAAATATCCTTGATCCAACAATTAACCATTCTGATTCTTCAATTATGCTTTTATTAATATTTAACCTAAATTGTCATTTCTCTAGCTCTTGGTCTGTCCTCACTCATTTATTAAAATAATGAATCATTATCTCCTTTATATCATCCACTTAGATGTTGGCAGAAAGTTACATTTACCCTCAGTCTTGCTACCCCTAGAAGGAACATGCCCATTACACTAGGTATCTGGGTACAGGTTTTCCAATTGACACACAATTGTGATTTCTAACGTACAACCTGAACAGAAAAAAGCCAACTCCTCCCCTCATCTAAAAAGTAATACAAATTCATAGAATTTTTACTTTAAAAATAAATAAATCAGAAAAAACGACAGAATAATTTCCCTATCTCTTGCAAGTAATTTATCACAACATACATGCAATTTTGCAAAAGCCTTCTATAAAGAATAACTCTTGCTCCTATATTTGTTTTAACTGGACATAAAAGATCCAACACACAAGCACATTATTCTAGCTGAAGCAAAGGGAACCACACCAGGGAACAGAAATATATAAGTTTTTTTACATACTCCCCTTGTTAGTATGCACAACGTTCATATATCACTGTCCTTTTTTTTTGTGTTGTGCTGCTGACTGATGTTCAATCAAACATCCAGTAGCTCGACTCCTCCTGCCGAGCTTATTCCCCCAGTACTACTGTTCAGTAATATACTTGGAGTTCTTTATATTCTCTCATGTGATCTGTACTTCCAAAATAAATCACTTTCATAGTTCTTCAATTAAATCTTACATAACCAATTCAGCCCACTTACACATTATGAAGATCATACTCTGTTTTAATCCTGTTTTACAAATGTTACTACAACATTAAATAATCACCCTTCAGATCAGAAATAATGCCATGAAAATTCACATTTGTTTGGGATGACAAGTCTGCAGACCTTTAACTTCACTGGAGCTTGAAATGTTAAATATGAAAGAAAAGAGATTAGTTTACAAGTGTATTTATGTATTAATTTATAGCACTAGGTATAATAATTAGCAGTATTACTGTGAAGCCAAGTAAGTTTTTGTGACAAATGTGCACTATAGTACAGATCCCATTAATTCACTAGAACATAAGAAATCCTATTATGAACATTTCATACCAAATCTCCACATGGACTATGATTAATAATGAATCAAAAGTACACAATTACATGAATAACAAGCAAAGAGGAAAAAACCCTATTATTATGGACAATCGACTATCAGGTGGTAACATAACTTAGATACTTGCTATGTTCTACTACATAGCCACTTGGAATATCTTCAGGTGACTTAGATGTACAATGTATTTCTGAGTTATATCACAGAATTAACTAACATTTTGGGTTTTTCAAATGAGTATGTAAGCCTAAATTCAGTCAGTGTTAATTACATATAGTTCTAGAAACTCTACTATTAAAGTGCAGATCTTGTTTACGTGGGGTTTTTAAATTCTTCCTGTATTTGTGATCCAGATCTGGATCTGTAAAGGCTTTTCTGCTTTTAAGAACCTTGACATTTAAGCTTACTTATTTCTGCTGCAGTATGAACCTTTGAATCATAAAATATTTTCCATTCATAATTCGTTTTTGTATCTTCTTCTGAAACAGTTTTTTTGCAGGCACTCAACAGCCTAAGTAAACCAAATTTCTGCACAGAGTTGAGAGTAAATGACTGTGTATCTTTAGTAGTAGGAATGAAATATACTTAAGGAAAGGGTTAAAATATGCTTTTGAAATGTTGTGTTACATTTCTATATCACATACAATGGGCTTACTCAGCCAGGGACGCCTCCTTAATTTTCAAGAACTCAATCTGCATTTCAACCTAATTTGGCCAGAGGTAGGTAGAGTTGATCTTTTCTGAATTAGTATCTATCACAAGGAATTTACCACGTGTTGATGCTCCCACCTAGCCCCCAGGACTTGAGTGCCCCCCTGCCCATAAGCCCAGAGGACAGAACCAGCATGAGCGCAATGCAGCCAGATTTTCCCATGGAAGTGCAGACTGTTGGACTGGGAAAAATTCTCCAGATTCTTCATACTTGAAGATTTAGAACAATACATAGAGTTAGATTTTTTTAAAAGAAAACACCAGAGGTAGTGGAGCTCCAGAGCTGTCCAGGAGATAAAAATACGTTTTTAAGTTTAACTACCAGTGTTCCCACAAGCACTCTGAAATTTCAAAGTGTGTTCCCAGAAAACAGCTCCTTGCTGGCAGAGACCTTCAGGTGTCTGAGACAGAAGCACCAGTTCAAAATCAGCATGCTGGGAGGCTGCTAGGTGAAGGAGTTCAAAGCACATTGGGATGCTTTAACGTGCACATTTCCCCATCACCACCCTAGCATGCCCTTCCCACGCGAAGCTGCTTCACTGACATCCCGTAGCCCGACTGCTGCAAACCAGCACTGCTCAGGGTCATGCTGAATGCATCACCGTGTACTTCATCAACAGGATACACAGGCAGCACTGAACACCTTCAGAGAGCTACAAACATACATTACTGCAAACTACACTTATGGTATAGACCAATGTGAACTGAGACCTTGCCCACAACAGGGATTCCTCTGCACCACTAGTCAGGCAGCAAAGCAGAAAGCAAACAAATGACAAAACACTATGTGCAAATTCATAAACCAAAAAATGGAGAGAGATGACATGAGCTGCAACTAAGCTCTAACTGTACAAGGAATTATATCTGTTGAGTACTTAAAATGCAAATGTTAAGTTTTATTAATCTGCTTCTTAACTGCAGATACAACCAACGCAAGCTCCTAAAATAATAAGGTAAAATGAGAATTTGGAACCTCTGAGAGAAAAAATGAGTGCCACAAATTTTAAGAGGATGAATAACACAGGAGAAGAAGAGGAAAACCAGAAAATGGGTCATGATAGTAATCAGATGAGAAACAGCTAATGCATTTACATTTTACAATAAAATTAACAGGTAACTAACTATTTGGAGGATACCAGTAGGCGACACCTGCAACGCATTTGTAATAAACCAAAGTACATTATTTTATTTGTCTGTTCCGGCTGTTTGGATAGCTTTGGATAGCTTTCCCATTTTCTTCTTTGCCAATTCAGCTTCCTTCTCTCTCATCTGCCAAGCTTCTCCCTCCCTCTCTTCACATCTTATTTTCAGCTCAACAGACCCCAAATTCCTTTTCCCCTTGCAGCTTTGCTCCAGGTTCTCCTTATTTCTTTACCATCCCACACCCAGCTCAGCAATTTAACATGCATTTGCAACCATATTCCCACCTTGTCCCCCTATGAGGTGACAGGCAGAACTGACAACAAAAGAATCAGCAAAAACTGCTGACCAATGAGTAATGTAAAAAGCCTGGGGAACAACGGAAAGGAGGTTGTTGGATTAATAATAAAATCAGATATGATTTAACGGCATCTGCTCTCCTCCATAAGCAGTGAAATAACCATGTAATAACCATCTTTAATGTACGTTTAATGTCTGTTATATATGTCATTTATGGGATAATCACCCAAGCTTGCAGAAGGAGACCACCTCATTCTTCTGCAATCTCTGTCCTTAGTTTGCACCTCTAGGATATCGTTGAAATGAAGAGAACAAACACCCACATACATTTCTATTCTTTCATAGTCTGTACAGTGAGCCTTCTGTACAAGTGGCGCAGCTAGGAGCACAGCAACCAGCTCCCCTCATCAGCTGTTACCTAGGACGACTTAGTAGACTATCCAGCATAGTATGATCATTTAATTCTTCATTGAAATACAACATATAAAGAAAACAATGTTTTAACAACAGGAAGCATTTTGCAGAGCAGCCATTCAATAATGTCTTAAAAGAACGAAATATCATGCCATGTCTTTTTTTTTTTTTTTTTAAACTGCATATCTAATTTTCAGCTATTTAAAATTTTGCAACATCTCTTCACTGGGATAGTATTTCTTACTGTCTAAACCGGAAATTATTACAATGGCACGATTCAAGAAATACTTAGAAAATATCAAAATTCACTTCTGTACGTTACTATTGTATTATTTTGCTAATAAATTTTGCAAGCCCCCAGGAATTGACATACATGTTAAAATCATCTAGGGTCAGCTTCAGCAATATACAAGCTTCAGTGGTTCAGTATTTTATATTTTTAAGAAAACATGGCACATGTTTGTATCAGCAAGTTTCATCTGTCAGTATCCATCTCCCTCCTACACCTTTCTAGTATAAAAAACCCCTTCTGCTTGCTGACAGAATACTAATTTGGCTTCATTTAAATGCTAAAGCAGCATAGTCCAGCTACCTCATTTAAAATATGTGTGAAGCTGTGAAACAATTGACGAGCACAATGTAGAGTGTCTACCGTAAGATCTGCATGGAATTGTTTTGCAATAGACACAAAAACAGTCAAAAGCCTACACTACCCAAATCTTTTGCCCCACACATCTCTTAAAATCAGGGAAGGGAAAATGGTAATATTTACTTAGCAGCTCACCACATCACACCACCTATCAAGATTAAAGGTCAGGTGATATATACCCAGAATATACATATATGTTCCTATTTGTGAAAGGGCAGTCACTCATTCTTGTAAGGACAATGACCTTTTTATTGTCTGTATGTGTAATAAGAAAACGTCCATTAACATAGCCCACATCAAATTTAAATGGAGGGCAAGTGGAATTTCCACATATGAATAGTACAAAAATCCTAAACATAAAGCGCTCTATGAACAAGCCCTGGGCTGGTATCCATCCCCCAGTGGTACCTTCCAGTGACCTGCATTGACAAAGGTCCCAGACTACCCTCCTCTTAAAGGCATAGTTTTATGGCATAAAACGGAGAGTACAATGAAACATGGGAGGGGCATGATTCATTGAGATAATTCCAAATATCTGGTGCGCAAGCGTGTTTGTGGTGCTTAAAAATACACACATCTTTATACAAGAATGCATGATGTACGTTATCATCTTCATGCGCACACACACAAACACACACGTGAATAGAAAGAAGGAAAGAAATATGTGCAAGGGACCCCTTGCATCATTGCGGAAGAGCTAGTCACAATGTGCTTGAGAAACAGTGACCATCAAGGCCTGGATTTATTTAGCATCAAACTGCTCCACATCACAGCAAACTGAGTTAAACCTCCTATTTCTGGAGTGTGCAACTAAAGAATTATTAATGCAGATGTGCTCACAGAGGCTCACACAATCTATTTCAAGTTCCAAATCAAGGCAGCTTAGCCTCCCTCTCCCAAGCAAAAATGCAGACACAAGCTAGTGTGCTAAAATTTTCCTCACAGTGGCAGAGAAGGTACATGAACAAATGAATGACAGCTAAACTTGTTAAACTTTACAACTGAGATTAAGATGAGAAGAAGGCAACTGTATTTTCTCTTTAAAGTGTTTAATTCCTGAAAGGTTAAAAAGATGCAGAGAATTATCAGCAGAAGAATCACCAGTAAAAATAATTTGTTTCAAAGGGTAAATATAACTTTTGTTGTGCAGATTGCAAGAAGACAATAACTGTCATTGGACACCTCTACAATTCTACATGTAAACATCTCATTTACAGTTCAGTATTTTAAAGAAACAAAAATGTGGAAGACCTGATCATAGTTCTAAAACTGCTTTGTGCAATAAGACTAATGCAGAACTGAGTTAAGGAGCTGACCCATATACTGAAAAATAGGATCTAAAATTCAATGTGAACATGTACATCATTATTTTAACGTAGCTCAAAGTTGCACAGCTGAATCTGTGCAGCAAACTGAAAAGTTATCTGTACACTGCAGATTATTATGCACTCAGTGAACACACAACACTTAAATCATTTTTGCTATGTTAGTGGCATTGAGTTTTTCATGCATTTTAAAGTTGGATAAATGGCTGGGAAAATAATTCAATAGGTCAAATATTTCATTAACTTTAATATTAACAACAAACTCCTCCAAGCAGAATAAAAATGCCTTTCTCCCTGCCCAATGCCTCTTGCCAGTGGGCCTATGTATTAGTCCAGGGCATCAGAACCTACTAAGAGTCTTTCTCAGCTTGCCTGAAGTACCAGGGTGCTCAGGATCTAGGGGTGCAAAACCTATATTCTCTGTCAAAATTGTTCCTGCTTAGTTCCTAGCTAACACCTTAAAAGTACCTGCCTATAATGATCTAATGCCAGTGAAAGAGGCTCTTTCAAATACCGTTTATTGATAAGAAGGATTAGATCTTGGTTTCTTTAATGCCAGTAGCAAAATACCATTGACTGCAATGAAGCCAGTGTCTTACTTGGACATGCTGCGTTCCACTAAAACAGGGATTACACTGCATTGCAGAACTGAAAAGGATGGGTACAGTTAAAATGAAATGCTAGAATGAAAGCTGACTGTGTAAAAATAGTATTTTCTTATTCAGCAGACCTACCCTATAAATACATTCAATCTCAGAGCTGCTTATACTCCCGGCTAGAAGAAAAAACTAGGAATACATTTTATTTCCACTTCAGAGATGGCACACTCATTGTGAGAGCAATCAGACCCTGTTTATATTGTCTCTCACTCTTGTGATTTCATCATGAGTCTCACCAAAGTTTATCTTCCTCCCAAATACACAAACGTTTGCATCCTAGCTTTCATTAGGAAAAAAAACAGACGAGTCCCATGACCACATAGAAAGTTTTGAATTATCATATTGGCAAGGGGACGGGCAAAAGCCCCTCACATCTTGATTTTCCTACAATATCTGAAGCCCTGAAGTCGACTAGGTCTTCATCATCTATGTAGTTGCTAATCAAAGGACAACTGAGCTTTCAAAATCTATGCACAGGAACAGTCTACGCAAGCTGGAGCAGCCCTACTGAAAATACAGCCTGCAGTCTTTATTACCATGCAAAGGTAAGAAAGACAGCCTTTCAGACATCAAAACTACACTTGCAGGCAACACACACACTGTAGTTAAGAAAAACCTCTTCTTTCCAAACTTAACAATTTTTACCTTGTGGTCCCTAAGACAAAATGAATACGGCACCTTGCTACTTTTCAATAGATCTTCAGCTTTTTACAGCACTGGGTTATGTAAGGTTCTAACTTTCACTAAGGTAAAAGGAATTTATAATCACTCAGGGATGCAAAGAAAAGCTTGGACACAACCCATGTGTCATCAAACTACTATAATGAAAAACCACATGCAAAGACAAATGAGAAAAGTTGCATGGTGATATTTCTCCCTAGCTCTGTAAAGGACTTTGTTGAGACCCAGATGTAAAGGACACATGTTGGTGCTAATCCTCTCCTACCAACCCACTGATAGAGCTTGTAGAATTGAGGCAGATCTGAGACAAGCTGGAGAAAACCTGCAGTTTTGATGCAACTCTCCTTCCCCTTGACCATACAGGAACCTCCCTCAATGTTAACACTGGTGGTAAGCAAGAGCCACAGATCAGCTCATTCCAGTCACTTTAGTGATATACTAGTTTAAGATGCAGATGATAGCAACTTTTACTAGTAGCTGCACTTGATCCTTTACTGCCAACTCTCAGTTTTCAGCATTAACACCCATGTTTTACTACAGCAGAAGCCTACAAGGAGTTAAGCGGCCCAGGTTTTAAGAAGAATGATGTCCACAGTGGAACGAAGGGAATCATGCATCTAATCTGGTAAAATTTATCCTTGCATCTCAGGCATCCAGGACTTCCATCACTCTGTGCCGAAGTATGAGAGAAAACACAGGCCAGCAAGATGAAATTAGAGGGATGTAAACTGAATGTCGAATGAGTTTGCTTGCTGCTCTCTCCAGTTCCAAAGTATATGTGCCTAGATATGGCTTCCCACTTCACTAGATAAATAAGAATAGGGTTAAGCAATGTGATTTAAGAAGAAAATTATGTAACAGTATGTTTTATGCACAGCATGCTAAAAAATGATTAAAGAAACGTGAAGAAGAGTAAAAGACTTGCTCTTTTAGCTTTACTTTCAAATACAGCAATGCCACACAGAACCATTCTGATAATGCTGCTGTATGCATCGCTTCTATGCCTATTATGCAGCTTCTTAGAGAAATGAAATCCAAACCTACACACTTTATCTTAGAGCAGCAGCACAGGTTTTGTAGAGTGAGAGCTTATGAATGGTAAAACAGGAATTTAGCGCAGTGAAAACAGAGTCCAAGCTCAGGGGTCTATTCTTCTCTCATTGCTTTTATACACTTCTGCTACCCGGGAGAACTACATAGAAACATTAAGAGTAGAATAGACTCCTGTGAAATGAGCTCACAAGTGAAACTCGGAGAGGAAGAGAGCAATGAATAACTGAATCCTCTGCACCAGAACACCACACTGGAGCGTCACATGAGGATACACAACATGTGCTACTGTGCACCCACTTTTCAGTGGACCTGTGTAATTGATGAACCTGACAGCAATGCCATACGTACCCACAAGCTCTTCCCAACCTCCCTCCTGCCCAGCAGCATGCTCCCACAGACAACTGCTAAGGAGACTGACACAATGAAAACGCCGTGGTTTGGCAGCCTTTCAGCCTTCTATATACTCTGGAGACAGGAGGATTACTTATTATTAGCAATTACAAAATTTAATCCACTATACTACATTGCATATGATCAAGCTTTATTGTACTCTAGTGAGTCTTACCACAGTATAAACATCAGGTTATAAACCTTTTTTTTTAATGCATTTACTTTAATTTAAATAGACACAACTTTCCCTGTTGCAACGTGGTCACTTCACTTGGTACTGCTGACAGTGTGTGGCTCTTTAGTCATTGAACAAAGTAAGTGTATGCTTCCATTAGTGTAGAGGAGAATTTTTTTAAAAAAATAGTATTAACTTTATTCTCTTCCCTATTTTCTTTTTATCAAATGAAAACCTGAAGCACATGTGAATTAACTGATAAACTTAAGGCTGCAGATAAAACTGGAGATATTAGTAAGAATGAAAATGGCATCTCCTCAATCCTAATGTCATGTTTTATTCACAAAATCATCCTGACCTTACTTGCTGTATCCACACAATCAGAATGGGTGAAATAAGACTGATAAAAAATATCCATCCTGTGTGCAGTCTGGCAACTGTAAGAAGTGGTTCACAGTCCTCATTCTCTGCAAGACTAAAATCAGATTTTCTATTGTTTCCTTATGCTGCTCTTTGTTCTCATGAACTAACGATGTTTATGAAAATCACAACACTTTCTCACGTACTGCTAGCTTAAATGAAAAATTATTATAATTACATAAGTGCCACTGCATTTACTCATCACAAATATAAAGGAAAAAGTATAAAAATATGTAATCTTTGCCCAACCAAGGATTAGCAAACATTAATTCTTGCAAAACAGTAAAATATCTGATTAAAAGGAGATGAGAAAGCAAACCCAGATTTTTAACATAGCCATCAATCATGCTATTCTGCTACCTTCCATTCCAGGTGGAAGGTGTATTTATCTGCCTTTGCTTTCCTACTTACTACATAGCAACACATACACAGAGGAACCTTTTCTGACAAACTGTAACTTTCTTTTAAACAGACCTACTCTGTGGCATACACATTTGCTCTGGGCACAAGAGGAGAGTACTAGGTGCTAATGGCCCTTGTTAGTCACCTCATGCTACTAGAGAGCACTTAGCACAGTGAAGACAGTGGTATGAGAACAACACGCAACCAAACGAGTGCTTTTACTTCAGCCAATATCCTGCACATGATAGTGACTAGTTTTAGAGAGGCATCTGGTTATTTACATATGCCACCAAGAGCATAAGTAATGGTGCCGTTTGGCTGTGGATTTGCACTTCGGTATCCATAATACTTCCCTAGCTGCAGACCACAACACAACTCCTCCTTTCTCCAGCATCCTTCTCCTCCAGATTATCTCCAGCTTCTCCAATCCTTCTAGAAATTTCAGCTTCCCACCATAGCTCTACTACTCGCAGTGTTTCCTATCCCCAGCACTGCAAGCCATAGTATCCCTGCCTCAATGAGGGTATTCAAAGGGTTCCCTCTACTCACTTTCATGAAAGTTGTGGGAACTTGATGCCCCTGAAATAAACAATTCTTCCAGGCCAAATCCCCAATTGGTTTGCAAGTTCAAAAGACTGACAGCACGACTGCAAAACCATGCTTCTTTAGGTTAGTATTTCCAAAAAGGGAATTTTAATGGAGGAAATCAGTGACCAAAAATTCTAAAATACATGCCTTTTAAAATAATCATAGCTCAGAGCAAGAACCTTAAATTTATTTCTCGTGTAACTTCAACATAACTGTAGTTCTTTAATCATCGTTCACCACATAAATAAGGAGAGTGATACTCTTAGTGCTCTTTTGCTACAAAAAGAAAAGTTAAAGTAGCCCAATTTTAGACTCAATTCTGTCCATCAGAAGTGATAAACACAATTCAGTGAAACAAACATAAGTTGTGCATTCATGTCTACATAAATCACATGACATTCATGTAGAGTGAAAGCCATTCCACGCTCATGCCAAAACAGTGATTAATTAAGCAACTGTCTTCAGTGATTTCTCTCATCAGAGCATGCACATCCAAAATTTCTACACAGTATTCTTTCAAATGAGATTGGAAAGAGACGTCTGCTGCTTAGAACAAGCAAGCATCAGATCAATTTCTAAGCTTCTAACACACTAATATAATAAAGCATTTTGAAATTAGAAACAATCCATTTTTTTTAACGTATCCACAAAGGAAAGCATTTTTATCAAAACAGCCATGCAGATAATCATCTATTCAGGGAAGAACCAAGTCATGAACCTGATTGTTCAGATATGAAAACATCAAGCAGGCAAATGTTATCATTACAACTGCAGAATTTTAAACAGCAGTGAAATGAATTGCACATAGCTCATTAAATCTGGGGAGCTAAGGGAGTCCTATAGTCCAGGCTGGTAAGCCTCTGTGTGATGACAATGACCCAAGGACTCTCTAGATGCTCCTGTTGCCAAGAGAAAGCACCCAGGGCAGCTGCACGCTGAGCACCAATGGGCTGCAGTAAGGTGCTGTCACAAGTGGTGGAACTCCTGAAAGTGAAGGCGAGGATGAGCAGAGCAGTAGTGACCGACATCAGATGCATGAGCTTCCTTAATGCACAGCCTTCACTTGACAGTACATGAAAATGTAAAAAAATTACTTCCTCTAACTTCAAGACAATGTAATTGCAAATTCCAAAGGCTTTATCCTGCAATGGCTCCAAATACCTTCATTTTGACAGTTCAGAGTATCATTCTGTGTCCTTTTGATTCATGCTGAAGCATAATTGCTGCTCTTTTTTATTGCTGCACCCATTTTTCCCCATCTATCCTTTCTGTTTTCCTTCTTTTTTTAATCTTCTGAATTTATAGATACAGAAATAACTTTCTAACTTTTATTCTTTTTAACTCTTTTGCACTTTGGCTCCTCTTTCTTTCCTGCAAGTTTTTAGGAAGCCAGATACTGTGAGAGTGCCATTTTGCCTCTTTTTATTTAATCTACTCACTTCTTTTGCTGAAATGAAAGCCAAAGGATTAGCAATACTTTAGTTGTTAAGACACTGTCCAAGCCTACAGCTATTTACTTATGAACTGATTATGTGAATGACTGTGTTACAAGTCACTAGAGGTCTAACAGATAATGTAATGTACGATAGAATATAAAAGCTACAAATAGGTTTTCAGGCAGGAACATAATGTTACCCATAGCTGCAAATGCTTGCTAGCGCAGGTGAGCTCATTGGTTAAAAAGACTGCAACTGCTAAAAACTGATTGACATGGGAAAAAGGTCAATGTTCGCTCTAAAAATAACAGAATTATACATGTGATGTATTACTAAACATCAGTCATTGCAAGGAGGAACACTGTCAAAAATTTAGGCAAGAGTGACTTGAATCACACTAAAAAAATGCTCAGCCATACTGCATTCACTGATTTGGCTTAGGCTGAAGACAACTTTCTTCTAAGTCAACATGGATCCCATTATTCTGAAAGAAAAACTGCTGTTCTTCAGTGTGACCACAGAAATTCTACTCCATGCACTCCAGCGTAAACTTCCTGGATCCATGAACAGCTATGAGATCTGATTAATACACCTCACATAGCAGAGTTACCTGGCTAAGAGTATCCTGACCTAAAAGGAGTATCAAGACGATGGAGTATCCGCATAACCATACATGCTTCCCTTTCCCAAATAACAGCAAAACTGAAGAAGATGAATGGCAGTGACATTTTTGGCCATGGATACAGCATCCAGCACCACCTAGTCAGTCATATGCCAGAATTGCAAGAAATGGCATTAGCATTTGCCCTGAAGGCAACTCTGACCACTCTGAATTTCCAGACTTGAGTGAGAATGGAGGAGGTGGAGTGGCCTGCGGATCACCTGCTGGTCTTCTTGGAGGCAGAACCGAGATGGCAGCCTGCCACCAGGAATGAGCCAACTTCTGCCCTGGTGACTGACAGATTTAGTCTTGATCCCTGGAGGAAAACGTATTGCTGCTGGAAAAGCAAGCCTGTCTGTGAAAGGCTGAAAAATGGTATGAATGGACAAATTAGGGAAATAACTACTCCTTATAAATTCCCTTTTTTTAATTAACATTTCTTGTTTTGTTTTTGAAATAACTAAATTTAAGACACTAAATAAATGGTACAGATTCTGCTGCTTCACTAAATTATTGGACATTCTTAGTAATTAAGCAGTTTTTCTACACATGGCAGAAGGAGATATTCTAATGAAATGATAATATTTTCTTCCATGGCATGGAGCACATAAAAATAAGCCATTTCAATAATCTTTATTACTACTACAGTATATATTAATCCATTTTGGATAAATCATTGCCTCTACTATCAACTCAGCTATTGCTCCTGCAAATAAAGAAATACCTTGTTACCTAGCAACTGAGCAAGTCCCTGCTACACTGCAATAAAAAAAAAAAAAAGACGGAAATATATATATATTTATATATCCCCTTGGTTTCATGTTGAGAGAACAACCATAAAGAACAAAGAATAATCTACTCAAATGCCCTGAAATTCAATATTTAAATAAAATGTTTGATTCTCCATGTTTCACAAGTATCTTCAGAAGCCTGATCTAGATTAAACATGCATTACCTCTTACTGACAATATAATGTTCTTGCTATGCATTTCTTGAATATTTTATTAATGCATATATAAGTACACAGACATTGCACATATAAGTCACGACAGGCTCTTAGTGTTACATCTGATTTGTGTTAGAATAAGAATAGTTATCGCTGGGCTTCTTTCAAGTCCGTTTGCTTATGCTAAATCAGTTCCTTTCCTGTTCAACATAGCAATACACACTATCCCTTCCTACTGATGTAATGTTCCTTTTTGGGGGTTTGTCATCTGTACAAATTACTCCCTGTGTTGCATAAAACAAAACATACATACTACAAAACCCACTACTTTTTTTTTCTTTCTATTTGATGCCTACTTCTGACATTGTGAATGCCATGTGGGTCAAAACCAAACAAGGGTAGCTTAGGAGTCCTACTTGCGTGGATGAGCTACCGCCCCAAGCAACACACAAATTCAGCAGCAGCCTCTGAACTCTCTGGTTACCAGTACGTGCTTTGTCCACACTCTATCCCAAGCTGAAAAAGGCAGCAGAAGAATTCATGGCCCCATAACCACACAGCAGGAAGACATATCCCTCACTGTGACAAGGACTGCCAATAATCTTGCGCAACAGAAAGAATATGAAGTCATGAAAATTGCTGTCCTGAAGGCCCACAGCTACATTATCAGGTAACTGTTCTCATATTCAATATTGTCTAGGCCATCACACTGCCCTTGGATCCAATGTGAAATACATCTGATGACAGTGCAAATTCCACTTCAAATTTAGGGGCTAATCCCAAACAACTACTGCTAATCACAAATTAGATAATTGTTCCACATTATGGAAAAAATTTTGAATGCTGCTCCTAGTAGCAACATCTGCAGTGAAACTATTCCTGAAGCATGCTGTTAATGTTCTCTGGAAACTTTTTAAAGTCACCTGCCTCTTTGAATGCAGGGATATTGTCTCAATTAATCATAACACAAAAGTATACACAAGCTATATCATGCTGCCTCGAACATCTGCTGCCGCTGTAATCCTCGATAATTCATAGCAAAAATATTCAGAAAATTATAAGCTTGCACCCAAAGGCACCTCATTTTGTGTGGCTCTTACCATTATCTCTGAGCACTATATACTAGTTTGAAATATTTTGCAGCTTGATTTTGCCCACTTTTTAATATTCTTGCAGCCTTTAACAACTAGGTACCATAGTTTACCTCCCAGAGAAATGTGTGGAGTTCAGTAAAATGAATAACGCATACAAGATGGGTGAGGATGAACTATCAGCTACAATGGCATTACGAAGCCTCTTGCAATATAATTCTAAAAGTTAGTGAAACGCTGAAACCTATACATCTTACAATGATAAAGCAAACATCAGAGACCATACCCTACAGGCTTCGCATGACGAAAGCTGTGCGTATTGTCGCTCCCTCTGGAAAGCAGTCTTCAGTGACAGATGGCACAACCACTACCTACAGATGGCTCAAATGGGGGCTCCATAGCTTTGATAAATACTGCAATCAACTCCTAGGATAGGTACGGTTCAGGCAGCAGAGGAAACAGGGAATAAATCCCTCAAAAATTTCTTAACTGTAAAATAATCACACGTATAATATTATCCTAAATAGACAGATGAAAGTCCTGGGCTCTTACTGAGCTGACAGAAATTCAGGACTACTTAAGAAGAGGTCAGTAGTTTAGGATAAAAGTGTTTGAAATGAGCTTCACTCAATTTCTTATCTACTTCATCCAGAAAACCATTTCCACTTTCAACATGAAACAAGCACTCCCAGTGAAGGTATTCTTGCTTTCCAGTAGAATTTGTTATCCTTTGGAGGAGCAATCAACCCTATCACTGACAGAGCCTTGGTTTGGTTGGTAGAAAACATCCTTGCTTCAGATGGATGATTCACTACAGTAAGCAGAAATATTTGAATCACTACTATAAGAAAATCAACACTTGTGGACCGATACCGGGACTATGTGTAGCAGACGAGCATAATCTTTTCTAATCTTCTATAGCAAGCCAGGAATAAGAGCAACCAGTGTGACTTCATAAAGGAGCATTTGCTTTAGCTGAGCACATATCTCTGAGATCCTGCTTTCTCACTCTCTACTGCTGAAAAGAGATTTAACTTGCAATGTCTTTTGTTGCAACACAGGACTAGTAGATGGGCCACCTCAGTCACTCACACTTTGTGCTACCTGAGCAGGAGTGTTCCACCAAATGACATCCTACCAGAAAGTTCTCAAAGACCAAGCACTGCAATACTACAGGCACATATGCAATACAAAACACATCAGCTCCAGAAATCTGCGGATGTTCAGCTAAATAATAGGATTATTGCATTTCCAAGTTGATGTCTGGACAAAGAAAGGCTGTGTTCTGAAAAAACTAACATTCTTTTTGCTCTAAGAAGCATATTCCCTGTATGCATCTTACATACCCAAGAAAAACATACATAGGTATAAAAATATCTCCCAAATATATCAGTGAGGGTGGACTAAAGTTTTATTCAGAATCCTTGAGTTACACAAAAAGTTTCCCAGTCCACATTTGGAGTATAATAGAAAATAATATCTTTGCAGAATCCTCACAAATGGAGTTCACCAAATCTTGAATCCCAAAAAGTAGAACAACTCCATGCCACCATTAACAGGTAATACGATGTTTCAAAGCCCTACCAAAATCTAAGTTAGAATATGCCTACTGGATTCTTGTCTGTGGAAGATGATACGAGAATACAAATAAAAACTGTAATTATTGAAACCTTGACTACAATTCAATTCCTACGGCATCTAGAACCTTTCCTGCAAAACTGAATTTTCTGTTGCCTTTTGCCATCACTATCATTTCCAGAATACAAACAGGTAACACCAAAATTGCCTATTTTCAACTAATCCTGTCCACAATTTCACAAATTTACTGTCCCCAACTTCCAGGCTTCACAGTCTCAAAATATACCGTAGAGTTAGGTGGAAGTCCACTCTGTCAGAGCTTCAAGGAATAGAAAAAAAATATATCAAGCTTTTTTATTTATGATGAACTATCTCAACATTTATCCCTTTTCAGATCATAGAAAACCATGAGAGACAGTCTTCTTTTTGAGGAACTGCCATGTAGAAAAAGGAGACAGAGATTGCTGTAGTGTCAATGTAATTTCTGAATGCATCGCACAATCTTTTGTAGCATGTCAAAAGCATAAACAAAACACTCCATGTGTCATAGTCTACAAAAGGTATTAGTTTTTACAGCATAACAACGCATGACAGCTCTGACACTTCTGATAATTCAGTAATTATGTAAATATCTTCAAATTTGTTTACACAGACACACACACCCCAATAAAATTTAAGCCAAGCTCAGACTGCTTTAGGTGTGAATGCAGCAACATGAAAACCTTTAGACTGAACTCAATTACGTCAGTTTTCATACTGCTGAACTGGATCCTCTGCTCTCTTCAGTAATGTGTGCTGAAAAGCGACTTGAAGTTACACATATGATCCCTTAATCCTGAGTTTCAACCTGTAGGATGTGGGGTTGTCTCAAGGCTGAGTCAAGCTTCACTCCCTCCCACAGGCAGGGAGATTTAAACCACCATCTCAAGCTCTTCAGTGGGGCTCTATGCTCAGGTGAGAAAGCAGGAACAGGAGGAGCAATGAGAAGCTGGATGGCGAGATTCACCTTGGAGATCATGAGTCAAGAGGATTCTCCACACAGCTTCAGCTCTCTTTTGCCCATGAAGAAGCACAAATGCACCAGGGCAAAAGGTGAGGATTTGTATTTTTTTGAAATGACAGCTGTGAATAATGAAGTAAAAGATGCATAATATAAAAGTATAAACTTCAGACTAAAGAAACAGGGGGGAGGTGAATGGCAGAAAAACATAAGATAACCAAAAGTGCAAAATTCCCATTATTTTGCATGTTTTAATAGATCACTTTCTTGCTATTACAACCTCTTGAGGTTTACCTAACTTGTAGGAATTTCCTACATTCCTAATAAATTAATGTAATATTTCAGGAATGTTACTAGTTTTTAACTAACCTCCTTACTCTCTTATGTCACCACTGCATTAGGATCAACATAACAGGGTTTTAACCAGAACAGTTTGTGATGGCTGAAATAAGATATTCCAAAAATAAGATTTATAAAAATGTGACACATCAGCCCCTGGCAATAGCAACAATATCAGATATAGCTTCTGTATAATGTATGAACACAGGATTACTTCCATGAATCAACAGTTTTGCATTAAAGTATAAACTCATCATCGCATACAGATAAATAAAAGTGAAGATTGGTCAGAAAAGAAGAAATTTTATTTTACATGAATATTTGTACCTCCAGGGGTAAAATGAAATTATGAAGGTCAAACAACAATCCTATTATTTAAGTTACGTAACTCAGAATAAGGTGCATGTCAATTTATGGACAACATGGAAAGACGAATGCTGTTCGGTATCTATTCACTGCTAATTCAGATTCTTTCTTTTACAGTACTTCTACCATTGGGCAAGAAAGACATTTTTTAAAAATTCTATGCTCTGCTCTGCAGATAAAAAGGAATTCTTCTCTTCCAGAAGTCCCAGCATAAGTTACCAACCTCAGACACCTGAGAGCAGCAAACTGGGGAATCACTTCCTAGTCTGACCAAGCTACTGCCCTCAGCTGGTGTGGTCTGACTGCTCCAGGGCATTACCAAGTCCTCAGGTATCACACGTATAATGCTGTACCATGCATAAGAGTCAGAAAAAGTAAGTGGTAGCTTTTCTGTACTTGTGAAAATAATTAGGAAACTGTTCAAAAATAAAGAAGCTGCCCATTGACTGGAGTGGGCTTTAGTATACAAGATAAAGAAAATACATGTCAATACAGTCAACTATTTAAGGAGGAAAATGCTATTTGGGGGTTATGACTTCTTCTTTACCTTATGTTTTAAATTGCATTTATTTTTTAATGAACACTACCAATGTTCTTATTACAGTAGTCCTACAGTACTATCCTTAACTTTTGCCAATAGACCAATAGATTTCAACAAAATGTTTGACCTAGGAAAGACATTTGCTTGTATATCTAGTAGAACACAACATATTTAATGAAATATAGTTCAAAGCAAACTTTAAACTCTATAGCCAAGCTTTCCAGATTAGGACTGCCTAACATTAGTTTCCTGTTTCCACAACTGGGCATTTGCAGAGAATATCAACTATACTAACGCTTCCTCTAAAGGCACCTTTCCCTTTGAAAACTACATACTGAATCATCAAGTTTAGAGCCTAATTTTTAGGCTACAAAGATGGCAAATATTGGTCTCAGTCTTTCCTGTTCAACGTTTCATCTTCTCTGAAGTTTTAGCCAATCAATGGGTCAATGCAAATAAATCAAGAAGCAAATAAAATCACATCAAAAGATGGCACATTCAGGAAGAGTCCATGGGGCTTCTATCAGCATTGGGACTCTCATGACAGTGATAGCAATGTCAGGAGCTGCTCAAATACTGCTTCGCTGTAGGTATAACTGAATGTACTGTATTGCTTGTCCTTATTCCTAGCACCCAGGAAGATTACTCCTGACAAAGTATGTGACACACGATCTTCAGCCTGTGCAGTCAATGAAATCGATAGTGCTATGACAATTTACACCATCTGAGAACCTTGTTCAAAATCTGAGTGCTTTCTTCTCCTGCCCTATGCTTCCTTGTGAGTATCACCCTGAAAGCTACCACTTAGTCCCAGACAGCTCTGTAAAGAACAGAAAGGGTGACAGCAAGCCTTAGAGAGGGAGCAGGAATGGGCATGGCCATGCACTAGAGGTGGAAAGGGTATATTTCATCCAGGCCAACCCCAAACTAGTACATACACAAAGCATTTAAAGAACAAGTATGGAGCTGTTTGGTGGTATGCTGAGACGGTTGGGTACAGACAGCGGTTTGGAAGTGCTCAAGTCACGGCACCACATGAAGACCTGAAAATCAGTGTCTTGTGCTAAGGCAAAGGGCCTATTAATGTCTCACACAGGTCACAAAGATACTCTTTCATACAACAAAAATTAGAATCAATAGAATCCAAGCAAAAAATGATGGTCATAATATTTAGTGTTCTTCCCATGCTTTCATGTTTAAAGGAGTGCAACTTTGCAGTATTCAGATAATATTAATGGATTTATTGCCATTGTGCACAAGTACATAAAAATCACATGGACAGTTAGTTAATTAAATCAATAAGTAGCAGGAAAACCTGCTAGGAAAAGGTTAGTGCATGAGAGTTTTAAACCTGTGAGCAACCATTACTCTCAATGCTTGAACTGTGAGATTTTAAATGAAGATGAGGTTTGGAAATCTTTCTGTAATGTGCCTTCTGTAGAGCCAGTCTTTGCTTCTGAGATACCTGAGCAGGACATAACATCAGTCAGGATTGAGAAGTACTCACAAAGAGCTACAAAAATCCTTGAATTCTTGTTTCTGGCTAGCGTTAAGAACAGGAATACCAACACATTCAGACATTAAAGAAAAATAATAACTTGCATTCAGGTTTGTAAATGGCTTCAGTAAAAATACAAATGAGTTGCACAATAATTCCCTTAGGTTTTGTTAAAGTATTTTTCTGTGTGGCAATTCACTCCAATATCCAATTACCTCTGTGGTGGTTTATAAATACTACTACAGCATGCCGAAGTTCTATGTATTTTTATCATTTAATAATAATGCAGGTGTTTCACAAACCAACTGGGTACTCATTAACAATGAGCTTTACAGGTGACTGTACTATTAACAAAGTAACACTTTTCCTAGATTTTAGAATTGCCTCTGAAAACATACCTGGAAAATAAAAGCATTAACCAAGCATGACAAGTATAACAGCTCTTTGATTATGGGATCCTGAAGGAGAAAACCAGACCGTTTTCAATTATGTTAAAATTTAAGTGGCTTAACTATTTGCAAACTGACATTTACCCAACATATTCATTTTTGCAACAAGTGACATTATGTAAGACTTTACAAAACAGTTAAGAAGTTGCTAGGTTATTTCCAAAAGCACTTTTTATGAATCTATTTAAACTTACGAGAGCTTTAATATCAATTTCAATGCAGCGAGATGAAGCCTAATATCACTGAGATGATCATGCATTACAACAGTAGAACCCTTATAATTAAAGTTATTCCTATTATACATGTATATTCAAATGCATATACCTATGCATTTTAGTATTATATAATAAATATTGATAAACACTAGTAACTCACTAAGCATTTTCCTGTATAAGGAATAATTACATCCAACCATTTCTGTGGCTTATCAGCTTACCAGTGTTTTTTAGCATCGTTCACAATACTTAGAAACAAAAAGTTGATATGTGTAATAGTGTTCTTCACTTAACAGATACACGAAGAAGAAAGAAATTATCTTCAGTATACAATTGGTAAAAAAAGACACATTCTCACTGACACTTTTGCAAAAGCTTTACTTCAAAGTGTACAGGACCAGCCAAAGCAGCATACATATACATACCCAGAAGCATCGAAGGTCTGACTCCACTCTGCAGCGTGGAGGACCAGCCAACTAAATGAAAAGTTTAGATGATCATCCACAGTTGGACAAACAACACAAGTGTTTATTACTTTCATGTTTCACCATGTTTACATGTTCTGAAAAATGAAATGTTTAGTCTCCACTGTAGAGAAGCACTTTCTGGAAAAAAAGTACTTCAGAAATTAAACAATGGGCTAAAATCTGCTGTCAAACAAGCAAAACTCCCTGCTGACTCCCTGTAGCTACTATTAAATTTACCCTTTTTACAGCATCAGAACTTAAAGTATTCTATACAACAGAAAAACCACCTTGGATGTTTGCTTACTGCAAGAACCAGGGACTAAATGAAGAAGAATAAACTAATTACATGTAACAAACCTCGTATGATCACCTCAGATTTCCGGCATCAGAAAGCTGGAAACATAAGCAAAGACATATAACTGTCCTTAACACGTTCTATTTTCATGTGCCTAGAAAGAGCAAACCCCAAAGGCAAAGGCCTGGGGCAAAGAACTTCCATCTCAAGCTTCCTAAGGCCTTTTTTCCTCACTAGACGCTTATTTTCGGCACTGCTGATAAGCATAGAGCACCCGTGGTAAATTTAGAAAAAAAAATAGGATAGTTACAATTAGTAGTTCTAGACAAGCTGGAATTTCCAACTGGTTTTCCTCAAGGAAAACTGCCCTTCTTTTTGGTTGTTTAGCAAGGGATCATACAAGTCTTGGTAACAAGTAAAGTTATGAGGAAAAAAAAAATTACAATCTTAACCTTCCATAGAGTATGTTGTTGAAGAAAACTTTATTCGAGCAAGACCCCTCACGTGATAGAATAACCAGAGACTTTAGGAGATCTTTAGATATGCTGTCCTTGCTCATTACCTTTCCCCTTAATCAAGCTGGATTTGACCATAACCCACTCTCAGTGCACAGATACGCTGGGATTGGAGTCCTAATGAAGAACAGCCAAATACTGGGTATCATCATGATACTTGATCACACTGAGGTCTGTATGTTTTTGTGATTTCTCTAGAGGTATCATTGGGCCACATCAGGATTATGGAAGCGTCATCTGTCTTTAAGAAAGGCATTAGAAAACTCTCCAAGATGTTCCTCAGCCAGCTGAATTAGAAATATCCCACCAGTAGGAGGTTGAAGACAGGAAGTAAGAAACAGAGGAAGACCACAGATGTCCTTGGATTATCTCCTTTGTGCTTGAGGATTTCCATGACAATAAGAACCTGTTCTGCTCTGAGACAGAAGGACAGAGATAGTATCCAGGAGGTCTGCCAGCACTTCTCAACCCAGAATCACTTTTCTTTTACCAAAGAAGAAAGGCTTGCTCCCTGACGATGCCATTTGAAACGTTGCAAGAACTTCAGAGAAATTCATTAGGGGGTGACAACTTCAGAAAGATCCTTTCCTTTCATTAGCACTACACTCAAGCTCATGAAAGTAAATCAAGCCCAAATTCGAGGGTTTTTTTAAAATTTTTGGACAGAGGAAGAAATGTTTGCTAGTTGACTGAAGGATCGTTAGAAAAGGTCTATTGCTCCCATGTACGTAAATAAAAAGCAGGATAAAACCCCTCAACATCAGGTGTCTGCTCCTCTTCTCCCATATTACTGAGCAGTATGTAACTCCATGTCAAGAGCAATATGATCACTGAAACTGTGCCAAAACCAACCCACTGTCTTTAAATGTAATTCGTAAACCAAGACAATCTCCCAGAGCAATTCAAACAAGGGAGCAGACCAATAACGTATAGAGCTAAACTGTGTGAAGACCCCCATCTTTGAATCTCAGTGTTCAAAATACTCGGTTTAACATACTCAAACACTCTACTGAAATTATTACATTTCAAAGCTTTTATCCTCAAAGGCAAACAATACACAAAGACTATGGATACAGACAGCAATCAAACCATGACAACGAAATGCTCTCCCTAGCTCGATTACCTTGTCAAAGCCAGGTTATCTACAGCATAACCCTCTGATACTTGGAAACAAGACTACCGTCTTGTAGACAAGCTGGCATAGTTGGCACATGGACTAAAAGATCAAGTACAAGCAGCCCTCTGTTATTGCCTACACAAGGGAAAAATTACATTGGATTGTGAAGTGTGCCAGACTGGTACAATTTTATGAAGGTGTTATTCTCCAGAATTTGACTGTGATTTCTTAAAAATAAGCTTGTAGCTCATATAACTGTGAAGACAACATTGAAAATGTGAACTAGTATAAACCAACATGTTCCCAATCATGAAAACAATCCCAAATCGTATCTCTCAGAGTAAAAACCGGCCAACTCATCACAACGATTGTTGTTTTGGAAGGCTAACATAAATTTTCAACATCTAGTAAGCAAACCATTGTGATAATAGGCATGCTTGATATTTAGCAAATGAATAGGACTGGAACCAGAATGATACTATTTGCTCTCATCTCTGCTTTAATTTCCAGTCTGCATGCAGAGCAGATTTCTAAAGATCAAGAACCAAGACAGCTTAAGGCCAAGGCTTGGCGGTTTCTCTGTCTGCTCAATGCAAGGTGGAAGTTTACTGTTTGTGAAGACTATTATTCATTATGCCAATCACTAACATTTATCAAATAAATACAAAGATCCTTACCAAAATGCCAGTTGCTCAATGTTAAAAACAAAGCAAAATCTGAATCCTCCCTATTCGTGGAAATAAATTGAAATAAGTGTTTCCAACATCTTGCTCTTAGAATATAAGTCAAATCACAACTGACCTGGGTCACAGCTCCTTCCTCATGTTCCTTAGCAGCAAAACTTACCTAAAGCTGATAAGCTTTAGTTTCTTAGTTCAGTACAGCTTTCTTCGATGGCAGCTTTATTGACAGCTCTGTTCCACATTTACACATTTTCTACACTCCCTTTTTAACTCCATGTGCCCACTTCTAGTTAGAGGTGCCATTACCCCTCCCCAAAGAAAAAATACCAAAAGAAAAAGCATCAAGACCTCAGCTTTTCAAATTCATTTTGGGGTACTGCATTTATATGCCTTCTAAATAAAATGAATATGCATGGTACTTTTTAATTTGCCTTCTTACTGGATAAATTTCTCTCTTCCTGACTATCACATCTCCTTTCCCTGGAAAAAAAATAATATAAATCAGCTCACCAATACTACAGAAAGCAGAGCTTATTTTGAATACATTAGCAGGTTGTTCAGTCCTCATCTGTCAACCATTTGTACAAATTCTTGAAATGGAACTTGTCAGGTGTGTAAGGTTAAGAGGGTCCACGAGCGACCGCACAACCACAGCTTGTATGAGTTATATACACATATAAAAAAGATCAGAACTCTTGACAAACAAGTGCTGCTAGAACAAAATTCATCAGCTAAAACCACTTACCATTCTTTTCAGACTATCACTGAAATTTTTACAATGCCATCAGAATGGAGTTTTAACTCATTGTGGTAATGACACAGGGTAGGATCAAGGTTTTGGACTTGGAAAGCAAGTACGAACTTTACAGGAATGCTTACAATTCGTATTCATATTTATTCATGAAAAAAATGTACAGTTACCATGCAAAACCCTTCCACTGAGGTTTGTTTTTTTGTTTAGCAGATTATTATATTTTATATATTGCAGCATACAGAAAATGACACAAATTGGTTCTTAATGCACATTCAAAACGAGACGTTACTATGCATCACGTCAGGGTCTACTTTAGCACTAGTTGCCGTCTCATAAGGGGCATATGTTAAAACGTTCTTTAAGGAACCATTATGATATGTATTATCAGTAACGCTGACAGAGATGGACCCTGTAGTTTTCCCTCACTAATGCAGCTGCTGCTGAGAACAGTATGGAGCACACCTTGATTCCGTGCATGTGGGCACCACGGCCACTGCTCACACAGCAGAAGGAAAATTGCAAGGCACACGGCAACATGCATCCAGCCCACACGTTAAAAATCCTCGGGAAAACCGTAACCGCACGTGTGCAGCTAATTGCGTTCCAAATTAAATTCTCAGGTATCAGGTTTTTCCTCTCCCGATACCAACAGTGCCCTCCGGCCACAACTAACTGTTCCCTAGGATGCATTTTTCAAACACGAGCCTTGTCTGAGACACCCAAGCGCAAACCACCCTTCTGATCCCTACACGCTTCTGCGTTTCGGTCCTTATTTATCGATTCCTTTCCCCAAACAGCCGCAGCACCTCACCCGACCGGCCTTCCCTAAATAACCGGCAGGACAAACCGCGGTGCCCCGGCGCCTCCTCGACAAGTTGGAGACCCGGGGCCAAGTTCCGAGCCCTCAGCGAGAGCCGAGCTCGGCGAGGCGACCCGCGGGCTCAGCCCCCTCCGACAGCGGCGGCTCCGGGCGCGGCTCCCCGCTTCCCCCGCACCCCGGAGCCGGCTCGGGAACGCGGGGAGCGAGCACACCGGGGGCTCCCCCCCCGCCCCCATCCCTCCGTTTACCGCGTCGGCCCCGGTGAAAACTCACCGGGGAACCGCGCTCCCTGGGCGGCTCAAACTCCCGCTGCCGCCCGCCCCAGCGAGCCGAGGGCTGACATAATCCTGCGAAAAGCGGCAACCGCAGCCGCCGCCTCCTCCTCCTCCTCCTCCCGGGATCGCCCCGCGCTTCCCCGCCTCAGGGAGCGGGGGGGGGGCGGCGCCCGGTGGCCCCGTGCCCGGCCCACCCCACCTACCACAACCCCGGTCTCACCTAGGAGCGGCGGCGGCGGCGGGGAGGGAGGAGGAGGAGGAGGAGGGGAAGGGGGGGGTCCCTGCTCCGCAGCCGCTACCCCTCGGCGCTGAGCATCTTCCCCGCGGTGAGTCAGGCGAGGGGAGGGGAGAGCGCTCGCCGGGGCCGCGCGCTAAGCGCGCCCCCGCCGCCCTCCCCGTCCAGCTGCCGCCGCGCGCGCGCGCGCGCCCCCACCCCCGCCCCGCTGCGCGCGCGCACGCGCGCGCAGCGGGGCGGGGGGGGTGGGTTGCGCGCGCGCGCGCGGATCCCCAGGCGCCTCAGAGCTGTTCTAAACTAGCGCTAAGCTGCAGTTTTTCAAACGCGAGTCTTTCAAGAACTATCTGATCACGTTCATAGATGGTTCTCTTGGCTTTAAACAATGTTGAGGGCTACAAAGATGATCCGAGGGCTGGAGCACCTCCCGTACGAGGACAGGCTGAGAGAGTTGGGGTTGTTCAGCCTGGAGAAGAGAAGGCTCCGAGGAGACCTTATAGCGACCTTCCAGTGCCTGAAAGGAGCCTACAAGAAAGCTGGGGAGGGACTGTTTATAAAGGTTTGTGGTGATAGGACAAGGGGGAACCAGTGTAAGCTGGAGAAGGGCAGATTTAGACTAGACATTAGGAAGAATTTCTTCACCATGAGAGTGGTGAGGCATTGGCACAGGTTGCCCAGCGAAGCTGTGGCTGCCCCATCCCTGGAGGTGTTCAAGGCCAGGTTGGATGGGGCTTTGGGCAGCTTGATCTAGTGGGATGTCCCTGCCCATGGCAGGGGGGTTGGAATTGGATAATCTTTAAGGACCCTTCCAACCCAAACTATTCTATGATTCTGTGATTCGATGATTCTATGATTCTAATACACCCTTTCATAGAATCATAGAATAACCAGGTTGGAAGAGACCCACCGGATCATCGAGTCCAACCATTCCTATCAAACACTAAACCATGCCCCTCAGCACCTCGTCCACCCGTGCCTTAAACACCTCCAGGGAAGGTGAATCAACCACCTCCCTGGGCAGCCTGTTCCAGTGCCCAATGACCCTTTCTGTGAAGAATTTTTTCCTAATGTCCAACCTAAACCTCCCCTGGCAGAGCCTGAGGCCATTCCCTCTTGTCCTGTCCCCTGTCACTTGGGAGAAGAGGCCAGCACCCTCCTCTCTACAACCTCCTTTCAGGTAGTTGTAGAGAGCAATGAGGTCTCCCCTCAGCCTCCTCTTCTCCAGGCTAAACAACCCCAGCTCTCTCAGCCGCTCCTCGTAAGACCTGCTCTCCATCCCCCTCACCAGCTTTGTTGCTCTTCTCTGGACTCGTTGGGACATGCACATAGACACAGAGCTCACTGTTGTGTAACGGGTCAGCTGGATTGACTCAACTCAACTTCAGTATAGGGCTGATTTGAAGGCAGTAGTACGTGTGTGAGTAAAGGCAGTAGAATAAGTTTTTCTATGAATCACAAAGAGCAACTGTTGATTATATAGCAGTTGAAAGGAATGTTAAAGTAGTAATGCAAACTCTTAGATATAGTTTTCTATGTCTTAACTGACTTTAATTAGTCCTGCCAAATTAATGTTGGGGAACCCAAAGCATTAATTCAAAAGCACATCTTAGGATGAGGTTTGGAAAGTTATTTTGATTTGAAATGAATACAGTCTGCTTCCCACAGCTACAGTTTCTCAAGAAAATCTTACAGATGCAGTCTGTTGTTTATATAGATTTGATGTAGACCATACGGAGAAGGGCTGAACAGAATACAAAAGTTTGGTTTCATTCTGAATCAGGAGAAAACATAAACATTTTGCAATGTTTCCTGAATAGAATTCCAGAGATTTAGACTGTAAATATGAATATGACCATTTCAAGACATTTATTTTTTCATCTTTTCAAAATATATTAATGCTGTATAAAATATGTCTAAATTGTCAGTGTCATCTTTGTTCTGACGTGAACAGGTCTTTTCAAAGCAGTCATTTTGACAATATTTCCTTGAGATGTCTAACGTTGGTTATGAATTTGTCTAAACTTTTCTATACCTTGGATCTACCCATCTCTGTCTCTTCAACATACAATACTTTCTGCATAGTTCCAACTCTCTTTGTCTTGGGTTTGTGATCTGCATTTGTACATTGAAGTCAGATCTTTGATATAGGTGGGATGTGATCCATTAACAGCTTTGTGAGTTAGGAGCAATACTTTAATGGAATTGCTAAGCCAAAGGAGGAACAAGTTAAGGATGTCAGCATGAGCCCAATGTGATGATGGCAGAGCGTGATAGAAGTGCCAGCCAGATTCTATACCTGCCATAAACTTCATTACTTCCATTGATTGTAACATATTGCAGACTGTAGCAGCTCTGCAGGAAGGAAGTGAGTGTGTAACAGCTAGCAAGTCCTAGGAAAGGATGACATTTTCTAGCAAGACGTTGAAAGAAGGGGGATTTTTAGAAATTTAAGAATTCGGTGAGGAGGCAAATATGAACCCAGATTTTGACAGGAAGATCTGCGTTATTTCAGCATGAGGTACGTCTCCCATTCAGTCGCTCTCACCTTTATCTTGCCTGGATGCTTTTCCAGCCAGCAGCTCTTTCTCTAAGGTCTGACTGCCTGTGGTTGAGTAGGTGTCATGGCTGTGTCAGTGATGAGTGAGACATACCTGCACCTGCATGCTGTCATCAGCAGAGACAGCTCTACCTGGTGCTCTCATCCGGCTCTTGTTTTGGAACTGAAGACAAAGTTGGCTACCCTGCATCCCAATAGGACCAGATAAGTAAAGACAAAAATGAATTAAGCGCTTGACCATTCACATTTGTTATAAGGAATGTGTGTTAGGATACTTCACATTTTTTTCTATCAGAGAGATCTCTTCCTATAAAGAGAAAAGTTTTGTCTCCCTCATGGTCATGAATAGGGCGATTCTTTGGTTAATGTTCTTGTGGATGTTACTGGTTGGGCAGAAATGCAGTTTGGGAAGTGGGGGCTGTTGAGAGGCTACAGACCTGGTTTGAGGGCTGTGTGGGCCACTGTGTGGTAAAAGTCTTTTCCTGAAAGCAGATTAACAACTTATTTTAGCAATCGGTTCTGGTTAGAAGGGACAGGAATCCATTAATTGAGTTTTAGCAACTATTTTTCAAAGCTCCAAATTCTTAGATGTGTATGTTGAGACCAAATTCTGTCAGTGACGGTATGGGTGGATCTGGTCAGATCAGAAATAGAATTTTCTTTTCTTAAAAATTCCCTTTGTTTCTCATTGAACCGAGCAGCAAAGTGTGCTCGTGTGCTGATCACAGTGATCAAAGCTTGGTCCAACACTTCATTTATCTGCAGATCTGTTTATCACTGTTTATCAGCTTTTCTGCTGGCCATGATTCTTTTCAAAAGGATTTAGACAGCTTGCTTTCTTTTTTACAGCGATGGGACAATCCTGTCAAATTCTGTGTTCTAGTGAATGGCTATAGAATTTTTAAAATACCATTATATATTCCTGTAAGCTTCATCTTTGTGGTTGGTTTGTGGACCTGGTTCTCTTTGATGAACAAGTCAAAATAGACTTAGATTTTAACAAAATGGTCTTCAATAGTTATTTTTTCTATTGACATTGTTACATATATTTTGAGGAAAAATAAAAAAAGGAACTGTCAGAAAAAAAGGAAAATTGTTTTATACCTAAAATTTACTTTTAATAAACACTTAGCTTCACATTGGGAATTTTTAGTCATGCAAAATTATTGTCCTTTCACAAAAAAGTTTATTTCTGAAAATAAGTTGAAGTAGCTTATTTTTAGTGAAATTTACAAATATATCCTGGTTGCTCAAATAACTTCTCAAAGGTTTGTGCTATTTTTTTTTAATTTCAACAAGGCTGAAAAGTTCAGTGTTATAATAACTTGACTCCTTGTTAGAGATAAGTATTTGCTAATTGGAACTGCTTTGCTGATATCCGTACCCTTACTGGTTGATTCTCTATCAAGTGATCTAGAAAGTCAGAGCAAGATAAAATTAATTCCTGTTTGCAAGCAGGGAAATCATCTTTAATAAAAAGTAAGATAAAAATGATTTAAAATATTAAATAGGACTGCTTTTACAATCCTTTCTCAGGGCCAAATACATCAATTTTACATTTCATGAATAGGGACCGAGCAGATTGACTCCGTGCCACAGAGTACACATAAGCATAATACGATTCAGATATTGAAGTAAAACAATTGTTAAGGTATGTTTGCTGAGCCAGCAAAATTTTATTGTGATCCAGTAGATAAAACAGTATTAGAAATTTTGACTATTATGATATATTGCCGAAATGAGATGCCAAAAGACTCTCTATCTGACTAAGGGTTAGTATACAGGTGAGAAAGGATGCAGGGGACGGGGAGAGCTGCAAACAAAGTTTAAAGAAGTTTGTTGTTCGAGTTACGTGCTATAGATACAATGAGTGATCAGTCATGGTCCTTAAAGAAAGTTAAGTATACAATGAAGACTATGCACTCGGTAAAATATATATGCATAATTCTAATGACATATAGCTCACCAGAGACTGTAACACTTCCAACAGTGCTGTAACACTGCTGTGTTGGCTTGAGTAAGAAACAGGGAATTAGGTTTAAATTGGGGAAGAGAAAGGAAGTTGTCATCTTTGAACACTGAAAGCTAACAAAATGCTGTTTTAAGCAGGGAAGCCTCCAGAGGAATTTACCGCCAGTCCAGCAAGCTTGCTTTATTTTCATCTCTGGGTCAGCATTCAGAGGATAGGATCTTGCTGTATAGGACAGACACTTCTGATTGCTCAGATTTTCTAAACGAGAAAACTTAAGAACTAGAAAGAAATCTAGCTATTATGGTAAAACTGGAGTTGTCCTTATACATTTCTTTTAACACAAATCTCACAATTAGAAGCCCAAGTGCCTATGTTTCAGAACAATTCAGAATTAATTTTTATTTTTATTCTTAAAAATTTTCCATCATCGGAGAGAAGTCCAAAGAAACTGATAAATTTGGGCTATACAATTTCTTTGGAATAGCAAGTCCAAATAAAGTTGTGTGGACGTGCAATTACAGCGGAATTCACACCCGAAGAGATAGCTGGGGCTATCGTCTGAAACCACTGTAATCCTGCAGGGGCTGGTGCTGTAGTGCAATAGGGTTTGGGAAGGAATTCTCCCTGGCAAACACAGATTATGCTCTTGTTTATCCTGGACAATCTTATGGATCTATTAAAAAAACAAAAAACAAAAAACAAAACCAAAACAAAAAAAACCCAAAACCAAAAAAACAAAGCATCAATGAAAGAAGAAATTTAATATCTCAAGATCACCTGAATGGGCAAATAGAGATGTCTAATTCATACAGGATCACACAACATCTGGTTCTAGCTAGTGCCTGAATGCCAAAGGAATGGAGTAACTACAAACTACCTTAACCTGCCTTCAAATAAGGTGTCAAGAAAGGAGCTGGGCAATTACTGGTGGTGGTGGTTATAAATACAGAATATTTGTAAAGACAGTTTCTTTGAGAGCAGAAGACAGCAGAAGGGAGTTCCTGAGGTACTATAGGTTTGAAGCTTTTGGATTTTTTTTTACTTCACTAAAAGGAGTGCAGGAGTGAGAAGGCATCACAACCCAAATTGTTGGAAAAAAAGATCAAATAATAGTTTCTAGAAGACCATAGAGAATCTAGTTTGAAGTGTCTTTAATTTTCCATATGGAATATTCACATGAGTATAATCTGTTTTCAAGTAGGTTGATGATTCTAGGAAATCTTTTAAAGAAACTGAAAAAATGTAGGAAAAGTACACAGATTCATTTTATTCTTGTGACCACAGTGGTTATTCTACATGTGACTAACTAGAAAACAAAATAAATAGATAAATGAACTTACATAATATAACGTGATCAGGAAAGAAAGCAATGAAAAAGAGTGGAAATGTGCTGTTAATCCTGACTAAGAAATGTATAAAGTGAAATATTACCTCAGAACTATAGAACAGAGTATTTACTTCCTAGTAATCAGATAACTAACCAGGGACCTATGAAGTGAATGTCTGCGACTGTTATTGTGCATGTCTTTAGTGGGAGAAGGGAAGCAATAATGGAGTATTGAACTGAAGTAAGGAGACACTTGGCTTGGCCAGTTGGTGGCCTTTGTGTAGGAAAAAACACGTAAAAGCATAAAAGTTGTTTTGTTGTATCATTTTTCCTGTAAATGCACTATTTTGTAAAACTTCTAAGACACAGAGAAAGGAATAAATGATTCACAGAGTAAAGAGAGGAGGTTAGTTGCGAAAATTGATTTTGAGCTGGACAGTATAGCTAGTCTGAAAATACTATATGATCAGCTTTGAAGAGAAAGGAAGCTTTCCTTGACTTTAGAAAGGCACACGTATGCATGCAGAATGTATATGGTCACTAAATATATGGCCCCAAATATATCTATTTAATGGCACTGTAAGATGCATATGCATGTTTTAAAAAAATATTGAATATTGATATTGGTGTCTATGGCCATGCTGCATATAGTTACTGTATTTTAACGGTTGCTATAATATATATGCACTATTCAGATATTATAAACAAATGGTTAAATATTAGATGCAACTTTCTGAGACTCTCCAGTGTAAAATTTGTCAATATATTATTAGCAGATTGATAGATGGATTATAAGGTAGAGAGATCAGAAAAAAGGCAAAAGAGATTCAAGAGATGCACAGTATCATTACTGTCCTAATTTACTGATACAGGTGATTTCTTCATAATTAACATGTTCCATTAAAGATACAGAATTTTCATTTGAAAAATCCAGTTGAAGCATTTCTACTTGGGATGGTGAGCTTTGAATAAGTAAAACAAAACCGAAAAAAAAAGTATTCAGTTTCAAGAACTTTCCCCCCCCAAGCCATAAAGAGTCAACTATCTTTCCAAATCAGTGACTTTCTCACGGGATCTATAATTAAGATTTCTGTGTTTTCCCAAAAGGGTAGAGTCCCTCAAGGTCTGTCTCATACCTAGAGTATGAGGTTCCTTCTGAACAAATTCCATGGTGAATCAGAGGAGTCAGTAGACTACAGCTTATTATGAAATGTGTCTATAAAGACTGATCCCAGGTTAAAATAAATGCAGTAGGCTTTTAAACTACAATGCTGCAATTTTGTTTTGACTTAAAATTCAAAAGAAGCATCTGGCTGTCTCTGAATTAAACTTTTTCAGAAAAGTTTCCCCGTTAAACAATTTGTGATTTCAGATTCTTGCCATGAGTCAAATTTAAAAGAAATTTTGAAGTTATAGAATATTCACTGGATGAAAAATTTTTGTTTTTATCACTTTAAGAAGAAAAACTGTTCAGATTTTAGGAAGAAATTAAAGACAAAACATACCAGAAGAGATTGGTACGTAATGATGCAAAGCAAAGGTACAATGACCTTCAGTTCTCTCCCCAGGATCAAATGTAAATTGATCCTATGTTAGTATTTCCCACTGCTGCATAAGTGATAGGTATGTTATTTTTCTCTATTAAGATACTGGAATTCCATACCATAAGGCAAATTATGGCAAAGAGGATAATCTAAGGAACTTGCCTCCAATCATGGGAACACCTGTATGCAAGAAAGGTGATAACATACACATCCCTCCTAGGCTCACCAGAACAACATCAGCTCTTGCTATTCTGTGGTTACACCTGATTCACATGAGTAAACCAGGGGACAGAATTTCAGGACACTCCCAGCTGCTGCCCCTCTTAACATCACTCTCAGTTTCTACCTTAAACTTGGCCTTTTTCTCCTCCTTGTTTGTAGGGTTTCCTTTAGGCTCAGGTTTTCATTTTCTTTTTTTTTTCATTCAGTCTGGAAAGCACAACCCAAATACTGAGCAAGATGGCTATGCGGTCCTTGACAATGATTAAAGATCAGAGAATTCTCTAGGGACACAGCATTTAAAAGGATGCGCTCTGGCCAAGGAAGCTGGATAGACTGCAACTGAACAGAGATTCTTGGGAAACAAGATCTATGTGGGATGACAGAGTTAAGCAAGTGCCATCCAGAGGAAAATGACATAACAGGCACTGTCTACAAATAATTAAAGCCATGTCATAAAGTAGGCCAGTTTTTGGATTAATCAAAGAAGACTGAGGACCTCATTTAATGTTCAGAAGATAAAATTTAGGTTAGACGTTAGGAAAGACTACACAATACCTGAATGAATAAGAATTCATATACAAAACAGAGCTTACAGAGAAAATCTGTTAGATAAGTCCTTTATTTCTGGGGCAAATTTAGAAATAATTAAATAAACCCTAGGCTTTGGAAGAGAAAGTATCAGGTGACCCCTAGAGGTCATTTCAACCCCAAGCAACTCTGTAGCTACAATAACCTATGGCTTTTGATAAAAGGCACCAAAAACATAAGACTGATTTAGACCTTTTTATCATATACAGTTATATTGTATTTTAACCACCCTCTAGGTACTTTAGACGTTTACTACTAAATATGCAAACCATTCATTTTCATAGATGTTTTGCTTCAAATGCTGTTACATTAAGGACATAAATGTAACCTTAGAATATAGACAGAAAATGGTGATTTATGGGCATGAGTGAATAAAAAGCAGAGTGCAAAGCCATATTATGAAAGAATACATTTGGTTATATAAACAACAACTTTTGAAAGCTTGTACAAATAAATATAAATTGAATTGTGCATGGCAGTGACTCCTTAGTCCCCAGTCTTGTAATGTGCGCTGTGGTGAAACAATCACCCCCAGCATGCTGCAAAGCCCAGTTCCTGGCAACTGGCATTGGATATTGCATATTTTCATCCATTAAAAGAAAAGTTCTAAGAAATTACTTTTTTCTGCTCTTCCATTTCATTTTTTTTTCCTTTGGAGATCTTATGAATTTCTTTCTAATTTCTAATGAGCTTTTCTGGACAATGGGAATACACTTTTTTTCTTTTTAAATGCTGCCTGTTCCTCCCAAATATGGATTAGTCAGTGACAGTTTTAGTGATCACATTTTTGTCAAGGTAGAATCTTGCAGATGCTTAACTTGTTATTTTAAAAAAAGCATTTATAATTACCTATCCAAATTATTTCTTGAATTCAGCCTGGCATTAACTACAAAGGCCAGAGAGACTGATAATTAGCTGTTAACTAAATCTGAATGTCTGATACTTCCTACGAATATGGTTCCAGTGTTACATCAGCAGTCCATGGTGCAGACGGTAGTAGAAATGTAGAAAGGGTCTCCAAGATAAAATCTGTTAGGAGATGAAAATGTATGATAATTCCCTATCCATTCATTTGTGATGAGGTGAATGGATGTATCGGAGGGTGGAGTTTTTATGGAATTGGTTTAGCTGCTTGAAAGGAGACATAAGCAAAGCGGCCAGGCCAGTTCAGACTTCTGCCATCAAAACTCTGCATCCTCCCCACAGCTAGAAAGAAAGTAGAGAGGAGTTTATCTGGCTGTATGACTTAGCTTGATTTACCTGATTTATGCCTGTTTTGAATGGTACCAGTATCTATATTAATGACAAAGTAGATAGCAAACTTTAAGCTCCAAGTATAAGCAAAGAAGAATGTAACTCTGGTAATCCACCTTTCTAGACAGTCTGACAGACTTTTGGTCCAATGGCCTGAAGTCTACCCACACCTTTGGGGTCCAACACAGCCTCACCTACAGCAGTCAAAGGGGTTTGAGTTCATTTTGGCACAAGTTTTTATCAGCCATTCTATTGCTTTAATGCTTTTTCAGGCAGAATGGGCCAAAATACTAGCGAGCTTGAGCCTGTTCCAGAATGGATATTGCTTTTGTTGTACTCAGCAGAACCTAGGCATGACAGAAAGAAACTCTGCATAATTTTTTTTCTTCAATTGTGCATCGTTTTGATAGTTATTTTTCATTAAATCATGGGAAGATTCACTGGTTTCAATTTTCATCTTCACCTGTGAGTCTATAATAGCAATGGCAGGTGGTGATAATGAAACCAGAGCTTTCAGGGTGTCAGAAAAGGTAGCCCTGGGATAATGAGCATTTTGAAGTTGTTTTCCAATCTGGAGCATGAAAACAAGCTGCTTCTGTTTACCATTGATACAGGCAGTTTTGTGGTTGATAAGTAAACATAATGTCTATAACCTTTTGCAGGTTATAAATAAATAATGGATATATCAACTGTTAATAATGGATATATCAACTGTTATTTATTCAAGTAAATAACGGATATATCAACTGTTATTTGCTCAAGTAAAGCACCAAGTCTTATTAATTAAGTGACATCTTTTAGAGGCCAAATCACTAAAGCAATTATAACATGAAATCAATTTTAACAATATATTTACTTCTGCTAAAATAATGCAAAAACCCAAAAGACAATCTTAAACAAACATATTGAGCTCAAATAGAAAATCTTAAAGACATTTGTAATACCTTCAAAATTTAAACTAATGTTTTCTCTTTCTTTTTTTTTCATAATACCTCACATTTTTGCCTCATAAACACCACTACGTATCTCAGCAAATAAAGGATAATGGAAATACAAAAGAGAATAAAATTATTCCTTACCAATCTGACTGCTGACTGTAGTGCAGCGGTTAAAGGAAGTGGGCCATGCCACTGGAGCAACCTACCCAGCTTTAAATTTATTCAAAACCAAAACACTTCTCTTTAGTCTGAGCCTAAAGTGGAATAGAGTCTTCCTGGATAAAAATAGAGCGTAAAATATGCTAATAGCTCAGTAAAGATGCTCAATCTGTTTTTGGTAGACAATTAAGGTGACGAAAAATTGTTCCTGCAAAACTACTTATTTTCTTCTTAGCTTTTCTTATAGAAGTTACTGCTGTCTTGGGATTTATGTAGAAATTAATTCAGCTTTGCTATTTTTGTATACTATTTTATAAAAGCACAAACTGTTGCATTATCTGTAATTATTTTTGCTATCTGCTGTTGCATAATGAACTGTGGCTACATCTGCATCTCTAAATTTTCTCTCCTATGTTAGCAGCAGCTGAAATAGTGATTAATGGAATGAAGTATCATCTCTATTACTGGGTGAAAACTTATGTTGACTTCTACCACCATTATACTCAGAACTAACTACAATACCTGGTTTCCAGAATATGAAAAAGTAACTTTTGCTGATATTTTAGAAATAAAAAATGTATTTCCTTTTGCTTTTTAGCAGAATGGAAGCCCAGTAATCTTTCAACCTTGAAAAACTGATCTGCAGCTCCACATTTTTGCTGTTCCAGGATAAAAATAAGTTCCTTTTCTACCTTTCCCTGTATTCTTTGTTATTTGTATTACAGTACTGTCTATTGGCAGTCTTTGCATATTTCTGTAGCCAAGCTTATTGACAAACATGCAAAAAAAACCCCAAACCTGTAACCAAAAAAAGTAGCCTTGTGGATTTCAGTGGCTTGCATATTTACAGTTACGCAGTTATCTAAGATAATGAATAAAAAAGAAACAAATAAAAGGATGACAGCATCAGGATCAGAGTCTGTCTTAAAAATATGTGGCCATCAACAGATACTTTAAACTAGGTCTTAAGCAATGACAGTAGCAGCAAAGGCTAATAACGTTGCCTGACTAAGATCTGAGCAAAGACTTGCCAAGAGTCCAGGCTGAGGTCGAGATGGTTTTCATGAAGCAGAAGATTGCCTTTACGGGAAGAAAATAATTCATTTACAGAGAGAAACTGGATGATTCATTTTCATGGATCTACTTCGGTTTGTTAGATTTGGATAAATGAAGGCAATCTCAAGAAATATTTATTGTTCTTGCTTTCCAGACAAGACTGCTGAGGAAAAAAAGCTTTACGTGATTTTTCTAATTGCTGTTAAGGTTCTCCAATGAAGACCAGTTTTGAGATAAGAAAGGGAGAAAATCTTCTACCAACAAGTAATTTGTGGTAAGAAGCTTCCCTGAAAAAGAAGTTACTGATACTGATGGAAATCTGGATCAGTATGATAGCTTAAATGTTACTGTAAGACATTTTGGGTGTGTTAAATGGCAAAGAACTCCTTAGCACATCTAAATGTGTGCTGATTGAGCATCATTTTCTTACAGTTCAGTCAGCTGTTCAATGGTTTTCCTGTCTATGCTGAAAATGTCACTTGGCTTCTAAGTAACTGAAAATGGTTGGTCCTGGAAATGGTGACTCAATCTGAGGTCACAGGCACATATTTCTTACGGCTATGGAGCATAGATTTAATGACACAAAAAACCCCACTAAAACCATGAGTGTCAAAAAAGTTAGAAAACAGCTAATGCCAATGTTGATACACAACAGACTTTTTCAATATCATTGCCTCAGTTTTTATGGGATCTTTTAATCTGAATCTTGGGGAGAAGAAGGCTAAGACTGTCCAGGCAGACAGTCTGTGCACTGCCTCAGCATGTGTAAGGAGATCTCACTGTTCAGAACAAAAGGTATCTTTTTTTGATAGTACGTTTCTCCTTTTTGGGTCCCTGCTTCTCTCTGACAAAATCAAGAAACTAAGAAATACATCACACGTTTTCTGGGTAATATTTACTTTCCTGATAGGCTTCTAAAAAATTCTGAAAACCCACATGTGTTCAAAACTGACCATACAGGATGAAAATGTTGAAGTGCTTTATGTTTTTAGAGATTATTGCAGTTTACAGTCTGCTGGAATTGTAGTTAAACAACTTCTAAATTTCTCACTTGGACGGTGTAGTTGTGGAATCTTAATAATTGCAGTCCTCTTCATTGTGATGGACCTTCTGCTAAGAAAACCCCTAACACGGCACAAAACGCTTCTGGTAGTTTAATGAATGGTGCTCTTCCTTATGAGTAAATAACAAATTAGTATACAAACTGCAAGCCATATTACATGAACATTATACCTAATTGCCTGTAGTTGTGAGGGGAAAAATACTTTTTAAAAGTTTCCCAGAAAACTGATGAATTTTGCTGACTGACTCTTATTTTGGACACTTTGCTTCGTTTTAGTTAATACGTTACGTAAATTGTGTAATTTACATACTTTTTTCATTAGATATATCACTAACTCTCTGGTTATCATAAATTTTTTCTGTTACTTTCCCTTCTTTTTCTACCTATTTTCCACATTTATTTTCAATGTCTGACATGGACATCTCTCAACTGCACTTAAAATCTTTTTTTAAAAACCTATTTTAATTAAAAAGTCATTTTTATAGTAATGTTAAAATACATATGAAGTGACTGTATTCCAGATAACTGAATGAAACACTTGATCTTAATTACAAGTGAGAATTTATGAAAGTTCCTCATGAAATATCAAGGAGTTTGGTGAAAATGCACTAATATTTTATCACTGCTACTAATTTACTAGTTTTTTAATTATGACAGTTAAGCTTTTTTGTAAAGGAATACGTATATTCTTAGGCAGTTGTTGTATCATGTTAATCAAAGTGCTTGAGATTAAATTTCAGTACTGATAAAATACAAGAGTAATGCTAGAAAGATCAGATCTTCTCAATAAAAAAGATTAGAAAAGAAGCAGCAGCAGTGAGACTACAGGTTTTCAGGGAGGAATAACCACTGAAATATACAGGACTAATTCTGTGTGTTGTTGCAGAACAGAAGCTTAAGGTGGTGAAAAAGTACCATCAGTAAAGGGCAAGGGCAACCTTGAATACATATGAAATATTGCTGGGAACTCTGTATTAGTCTGAAATGAGTTTTTATTGCATCTTTCAAACTATTAAATGATTTAACCTCTTGGGAAATCTTCATTAGTTGTAAAAAAATGCCGTCAGCCAGCTTCTCTTTTCCAATCAGAGAATCCGCTCAAGAAACTCTGTGTAGCTGCTGGCTTTGATCTTGTCCCATTATTTCAGTCTCACGCTTCCTCTCAAAGTGTCTGATAATATCCATTTTATGATAAAAATAATTTAACTGCTAAATGAGAACTCCCCTGATAAATGCAGAGTTTCTGGATGTTATTAAAAACATGATAGAGTACAGTAAAAATTACAATAAAACACAACCTTTTCACATCTGAAATAAGCAAAACAAACCGTGTTACAAAATAAAGGATTAAAAAGAGGATCTGGGACAAAAGACCAATCATGGTAAATACGAGCAAGAGGTACAGTAACATCACCTTTGGAGCAGCATGTCAAGATTTACAGAATCACAGAATCACTGAATCACTGGGTTGGAAAAGACCTCCAGGATCATCGAGTCCAACCATTCCTATCAACCACTAAAATTCGGAAATACGAAAAGGAGTTTGTTAGTGGGGAGGAAGTCTGCCATCCAACATGCCCCTACATCCAATATACAGTTACTTTCTGTGCTAAATTTCATGGTAGGAGCCCTGAAAAGGTGATGGTAATGGATACCCAAACAGTAGACATTTGAGGTCCATGAGCAAGTATCCGAAACGGAGACTGGATTTCCAGTTTAAGACATTTCAAAGACAATTTTGCAAACTGGAATTGAACTTGCTTACATTTTTGGTATAAAAATCTTATAACATGGAATCATATTATTTTTTCCTAAGGAACATCAGCCTAACATTATGTCCTCATAGGTACAGGACTACTCACTGTTTCAGTCTATAGTGTAGTGCCACTGGCCAGGGAAAGTACTTACTGGAACTTTGTATAGGAGTTTCTTCTGGTTATTGCTTTTGTGCTCTGCTGATACATACCTGTGATTTGTTTACTATTCTAACCAGTACAAATTATAACCAATGCATTTAAGTTTCTATCTAGCATCAACTTTTTACATATTTTATGATTAGTGTCTATATCCATGACAATCTGAAGCATAATCTTATTTGTCATTTTCTGTCTTTGACATCAACATTTCAGACATTCCTGCATGAAACTGATTCATAGAAGTTGGAGCTGGAAAAAAATCTTTATTAATGTCCTATTAACACTCAAGAAATGCAAGGCTATTGCCTGCTTTTTCTATTTCTCTTCCAGACTGTATTAGAAGGTCCTAAATGAGAAAGTTTCAGCTACTTCCCCTACGGTCCTATACACTGTATCTCAGTGATACTTTACCTCAATGATACTGAACTCTCAGGGTTTTGTTTTGTTTTATGTTTTCATTTATGGATTTTATGCCTTTGCTGCCATATATTCTTTTATGAGTAAAATTAATTTCCTTCTTTGGTATTTCAGTCATTGTTATATCACTGAACAGTTCCCAAGTATTTTAGGGATACCCAAATATCCCTAAAATCTATGCCCTTCATCAACTCAGATCTATTTAATGCTTTTAAATTTTTGTATTAACCTCTCAAGCCTGACGTTTATTTGATCTGCTGTAGTTTTTGTTATTTCCCTGACAACGTTGTTCTTATAATAAAACTTGATATTATTTTTGTATCCCGTTTCTGCAGAGATGGTTCAAAGTAAGAGAGCAGCCATCTCAGAGTCTAATAAAATTTTCAGTTTGGTATAAATAAAGCATTTATTTAGCTGAGTGAAGCCTCAGTTTTATAAGATTGGCTGATAAACAGTAACATAAGGAACAAAAGACAAAACCTAACACCTGGCCAACCACTACAAGCACTGAGAATTACCATAGAAGAAATTACTAAATAAGTATGGCAGAAGATAGATTACGCAGTAAATATAACTGGATGTCTCTGATGCCAATAGGTATATTAGATATCGAGCAGGAAGAAGGAAAGAAAGTAGAAGTCAATAATCCCTAATAAGTATGTGATACACACTAGGATCATATCAATCCCTGATTTTCATCTCTGCAGTAGGAAAAGCAGACATTTAGAATAGAATCACATTGCACACTGACTATTTGTTGAGGGTTTCCTAAACATGGAGTGCTGAACCCTGTCAAAACTGTTCTCCCCAAAGTCTCACACTCATTTATGTGTCCCCTTCCCTGTCCTATTCCTGTTTCCTCTTCTCTATTTTCCTTTCCCTTCCCCCAAAACATTTTGCTTGTGAACAAAGAGAGATTATCTTTTCCCAGGGTAAACTATGGCTACATAAAGGGCAAAGTAGAAAATTTATGTCACTGTGAAATAAGATGATTTTAGTGTTTGGAAAAGGAAGGCAAGGAGGAGAGTTGGCACAAACTAGCTCACTCAGATGATAGCAGTAATATTAATGAATTTTGACAGACTAGTCTGAAAGTCACAGTTACTTTTTACATGTAGTGGACAGCTGAGGGAAACCAAATGAGGAAGGAAGTGCAGACCCAGAAATGTGCTACTTTGTGGTCCTTAATTACTACCCCCAGCTTATTTCTAGGCAGAACGGGGAGGAATCATGCTATTACTTACATCAGAGGCTATTGTTTGACAACACCTAATGGAGCAGCTATTTTGATAGGTCTTGTAACTTCTTTCTGAAAGGTATTGATACTTCTGTCAGAGACTTCGCGTTATCCGAGTGAGTCACTTCACTCCCTATGTTCACTACAGAAGGGAAGGAGTGGTATTCACCTGTCCGTCATATTAAAGATATAGGGTCTAGGGATTTTCCCCACACTTATGATGATGCAGAAAGACAAAGTAAAAGTGCTGGAAGTAGCTATGAAGTTGTTAGATTTTGACTTGTGAGGGAATTGTAAGCAAAAGCATCCTGAGTATTTGTAGGACAAATCTTGACTGGAAACTTAACTCGTTTCTTAAGAGAATTATTAAGATACTAGAAGTAAAAGCACAAGGGCAACATTTTCATTGAGCCTACATTCAAGTCATTGGAAAGCCAGAAGCAAAAAGAAAAAAAAGTCATTGTCTTTGGAGCAGAACTGCTTCCAATACCACATTTGCTGTACTGTATGCTGTATGTGTTGCTGCTGTAGTGGGGGTCAGTTAGGCAGCTGCACAATTCATGAGCAGACTTCTATGATAGTCCAAAACTAACCAAAGAAAGTTGACCAGGAATAGTCTCTACCAGCAGATACCTGTGAACTTCTGACCAGAGAGTAGAGCTGCTCCGCTGCGGGAAACAGTGCTGAGAAGAGTGTTACTGTGCAAGCACACAAACTGTTTGACTTAAGTTTTTAAATTAGATTACATCTCTGTACGCCACTGCAGGGATACCATAGTAATGCAGCACTTTTTAAATGCTTAGAAAATAATCTGAGATATTTTTGAAACTTTACACAGGATCAAAAAGGGTTTTATTTTTTCTTTATGAAAGAAGTAAGCACCTCTTTTAATGTGAAAATATTGTTTTATGGTAAGCGGAATATACTATTGAATATAAATGGTGCAGTGACATATAAATCCTCAGGTTCTTATGTATAATCCTAGTTGTATCTGAGGAGTTCTGTTGCTGCTTTCTTCCAGGGCTTTCAACTGACATAACATAACATAACATAACATAACATAACATAACATAACATAACATAACATAACATAACATAACATAACATAACATAACATAACATAACATAACATAACATAACATAACATAACATAACATAACATAACATAACATAACATAACATAACATAACATAACATCCTTAATGAACTCTTAGTAAAACTGTACGGAAGCTCCAAGTAGCTACACTTGCACATCTACCCTCCACGTGAGCAGAGGCTGAGGGAACTGTGCTTGTTCAGTCCTGGGAAAAGAAGAGCAAGTGGGGATGCAATTGCAATCTCCAGCAATCCAATGCGAGTGTGTAGAGCTGATATCACCTGCCTCTTCTTGGAGGGGCGCAGAGATAGGATGAGGGGCCAACAGACACAAGTTGTAACACTGGAAGTCCTAGATAACAGAAAAAAAGTGTTCACAAGAAGAGTGGAGAAATGCTGGAATGGTTACCCAGAGAAGACGTTGAATCTCCATGGCTGGACATATTTACACTTTACTGGACAAGACCCTGAGCAAGCTGATCTAACTCTATCTAACATAACTAATGCTCTGCTTTAAACAGGCATTTGGTCCAGATGACTTCCAGAGGTCTCTTCCAACTTAAATTCCTTGTGATCCTATGAAAGAGACAGGGCAGCGCAAGAGCCAAACTAAATAAAATCTGCATATATTCTGTTCTTAACTGTGCGTCAAAAAATATACTGTAGCTTCACTGTTCAGAGCTGGCACATACAAAAATATGTCTATTTGAATGATGAATTTATACGAGCCAAGTTCTGCCCTTAGTTACCCAGGTACCTTCCCACTGACTCTCTCAGACACTGGAACTTGTTCAAGCAGGACATAAATTAATTTGGTAAACATGGAGTGCCACCAGGACAATTCAATCTAGTTTATATAGCGCCCTTTAACAAGTAAATGATTTGGGGTCACACACTGATACATTTACTTAAAGGGATTTCTGTCATAATAACATTTAAAGGAAAACTCACCATAACCAAGAAAGTCAGAAGGCAACTTTGAAATGTACTTTTTTTTTCTTAAATACTTCAAGAAATTAGTGTTCTTTTTAACTTAATGGGAAAATCTCATTTGACAACTAGCCATCACATTATTCTCGTTGCTGTTCCTTGCAATATTTGCAATTAGATGTGAGCATCTTACAGTATGTTTAAGTTTATTATATTCTTATAATTTCTTTATGAATATATGAAGGTTTGCCTATCAGTGAGTTATACAATATCTCAAGCATACTGTAATGCGCAATTACCACTACTCTAGTTAAATGACTAAGTATTTGCCACATTGAATTATTATTGTGCAATAATTACCAGAAATTATTGTAGCTAATTTAAAATAGTATTCTTTCACTATAAATTGCTCTGAGAATGGCTACAGCACATTCCTAATCAGCATACTTTGTCTTGTGAAAAGTCTACTGAATGTATTACTTGGTCTGAAGCATTAAGGCAGGTACGCCTCAAGTACTCATGCCCAAATGGCAGGTGGGGTATTTGGATCTAAGCAAGAACCGTGTTCAGGTCTCTTACAGAATGAAAACTCCCCGCATTTACATGACAAACCCTACAAAGCCAAGAGATTTGCCTTTGCCAATGACCTTTAGCCAAGTCCTGGATATGTCAGAATAAATTATTAAAGGCCAAGTGCTCCTATCTGAATAGATAACTCACTTTATTTTTTTTCTTGTTTTAGGAATGTATAGATTTCATATCATATTTGCCATTAGAACTCCACCAGTGTGTGTGTAATTCAGAATACATTCATGGCACTAAAGAAATCTGGGGAAAAAATACCTTGGTTCTTCCACTCCACCCATGGGGAAACAAAGTAATGTACTTTCAGCAGAAGGTAGTCTGAGTTATTATTGTGCGTGTTCTCTGTCCTCTGCCAATTAGCACTGGTCTGTCTACCTTTTCCCCAGCAAAGCTCAGATGGTTTGCTGGACTTGACTTTATTCCTTCTGAGTGAGAGCAAATAGCAGAAATAATTCCTAAGTACAAATACCTGTAACCAACAAGGAGCTGCTGTTCAGATTGTACTCCTTCACTTCCCTTTTTCCTTATTTGATGGACTTAAATACACAGATAAACTGTTATTCCTAATTCTCACGCCTTAAAACCTGACTTGAGACTTCTTTTAAGTTCTGTATGCAAACATATGTAGACTTACTGCATAATTTTCCTTCTGTTTAACATACTAATTTTTTTCCCACACAGCTTTTAGGGCTATAGGTTTTGTGAAACAAAATTCAAGTTCTAGAAAAGAAGAGCTGTTCAGAAGAAATACTAATTCAGCCAATGACCATAAATACCTTAAAAACCAAGCTGAAAAAAAATCAGGACAAATTGAAAAGTTACGTGAAATGCAGATTTAAAAGATGCTGGAAGTTATTTCTGATGTCTCAACTAGCATGACACAATGACTGTATTTTGTAATCTGCTGTGTAAAGTATTGCTCTTTGATCCTTCAGTGAATATATTAATCAATGATAACCTACATACAATCAGAAACATGTCATTTATGCTTCTAAATGCATAAGGAATAACCAATACCCTTAGCAACCCAAATAATTCCCATAAAATGGAAGCAGTCAAAACACCAGGATGCATACTAAATATAAAACGTATCAATTAAGCCAGATCGTTTCCTAGAGTAGAAAGCATTATCAGTTCCCCTCCACACTCTGTTTAGCAATCACTTTTTCTTATTATCTGTTTTTTACAGTCCCAGTTTCAGCAGGGGCACAATATCTCTCTCTGAGTTTCTGCTTCTGATTGTGGTGATCCAAAGCAAGTCAGTGGGAGCCATAGGTACTTGGGAAATTGCTTAACACTTTGCAAAACTGAAATAATTACAGACTTCCCAGGCAAGGACTCTGACGGTGTGAAGTACAGGTGATCATCCATGCAGAGTACATCTGTGTTGTCAACAGTCACACGTGGCATACTTAGTTGAAATCATTCTGGTTTTGATTGTTTGCTTTTTGCTGAAGCTGGGGTTTGATTTTTTTGCTTCATTCTTTCTCTTTACTATAGGAAATGTTTGTTCTAACATAATTGTCAAATGCAAACAGCAATAGTCTTGTGGGAAAACAGTGATTTAAATGCCTAAGGGATCCATCTCCTATCAGACTAGAACACAAAGTCCAGTTCCCCTCCATCGATGCCTGTGGAAAAAACAGTGACCCCAAATTCCTCCTTTTTTGACCAAACTCTAATCAGCTTAGTTTAATAAATTTACTGTTTGTGAAAGGAAGGTCAGACAGTTCTAGTTAATTTTGTTTTAATGGCATTTGTTCATATGTGGATTGGACTTTCCAAGAGCAAGGCTCCTCTAAAATAGTGTAAATTTAGCAACAGTGTTCTAAGATATGACATCAATGGCTTTAGTATGGTAAAATTTTTGATCAAATGAGAATCTCCAAGCTACAATTTGCTTTTACCTGAAACCATGCACATGTCATTAAAAAAAAAATAAAATTGATAGTTGCTTCCGTGGCCCTCTGATAATTACTTTCCTTGTCTTATCATGAAGAAGATTTAGCATCAACCTTATGCCCAGGTTTCTCAATGTAAAGATGAATGGGCCTGTGGATGCCAAATGTTTAATCACTACAGGTGAAGAGGTGCCCATATTGCCCAGCAATAATTCTTCCGGGTAACTACATGGTGTTAATGGGTTCTCAAAAGATTCCTGTTTTCCTAGGCCAGGAGCCAGTGATCAACATTAAAATGTTATTTAGGACCTTGTCCACAACAGCAGAAAGAACAAAGCAAGAATTCTAAATCGGGAAACTGAGAAGCTCTTCTGAGGCACATTTTATTACCCATATATTATGAAAGATACTCTGCTCAAGTTTTCCTTGAACTTCAGGGGATTACCGATAAATCATGGGGAAAACACAAATGTTGCTGTAGCTTTTTCAAAGAACAAAAGCATAAATGAAAGTTCTGTCACTGGGGGAGGAGAGAAAAGGGAAGGGATGACTAAGCCCTGCAGTTCTGGTACATTAAGGGCAGGGGAGAATTGTCCTGAAGAAGGAGAACAACAACCTAAAAACCAACAAGAGAAGTTATTAAAGCAGGCAGAAGAATTCTTCCTTATTCAACTGTACTTCAGTTCATAATCTGGTATTTTATTCTATTTAATACTGATTTTTAGTCAGAACTCTGTGGTTTATGGATTTAGAATAGCACTTATATTTCACTGTGTCTTTTGCTAATTCTAAAGCAGTTCCAGGGCACGTACTGGACAGAATGTCACTGGAAAGGACTTCCATAGTTTCAGCTGTTAGCTCAAGGTACAGGCATAGCAGCCTTTCATAATAAAATATACACTACCATCTCATGCAGAAATTTCAGCAATAAGGAAGAAACATTCAGCTGCTAGCGTGACAAGAGTGAAGAAACTAGACAGAGCATACTAACGGAGACTAATTTACCAAAAAAGGATTATGTACAAAGAATAAATAGACCTTTTTTTTCCTTCAGAAAAGCTTTTCTAATTAAAAGTAAACAAACTTGCATTTGATAAAGCAGACCAATTCCTTTAACGGCTATATTATCACCCTCAGTTCACACTCGCAATAGAAAACTGAGTAGAGGATTCAGATGTCATCTCCAAGGAGACTAATTCCTTAATGAGCTGATAGGTTTCAGGAAGATATCATTACTTTTCCTTCCTGTTGCCATGGGCTCTGGATGATGCCCATACTGAATTATAAAAAACACAACAGTGGTACTTATTACTGAAAATTTTCATATTATTTGATTAACTACTAGAATAAAGAACTGTACTGTTAACGGTTTTCTACTAATCAGATACTGTGTTCAGTGTGAGGAAGGAGGAACTATTTTAGAGTCCCCTAAAGTGAAGCATTATTTTCTATTTGGATCATTATTTGAATTGACAGTATTATGTTGGTTCTTTGGCTGATGCTTTGACAGCCAGTCAAAGATTTAGAGAGAGGCTTTTGAAGTTGTTATAGAAGCACTTTTGCTGGCTTCTCCTGAACGATTATACCAAAATGTGAGTTTTTAAAAAAAACTGAAAGTCTGCTTTGCACAAAATTTGAATGTATGTATCTGGTTATGTGAAACTTATAGGTCTTTTTCTTCTGTAAAGTAAGCCTTTTAGCAAGTGGAGTCTTTTCTATCAAAATGGAAGTCTTCTCTATACTTTGAAGATTTTCATAAAACAAAGTGATCACTTTCATCTTATGTAAAATGTTGTCCTACATTGGTCTATTTCATCCTGAGTTAGGTTGTTCCAACTATTTCAGTTTTCTCTTCAAGTAGTCCTCACCACTGTTATCACAAACTGCATTGCTCCACATCTGGTCTGCTCTATTTAGAGAACTTTGGGTTTTCTTTGGTTCTATGATCCCCTTGATCCTATGTCATTCCCTGTTTGTTTAAAGGTAGACGTATTCAAAACCTGGCAGTTGCTAATTCCACCTCATGACAAGGTCATCAATCATGAATCAGCTGCAAGCAGTCCTGTGCTTCTGAACAGCCATGACACAAGATCTGGGTGTTTCATGCCTCTGAGAAGAGGAATGTCTTTTTCGTGTATGTCTTAGCACACTGCAGGTAATTAAACAAATACAGAAATCCTATTTCCATTAGGCAAGTTCCTTGTTAAAGCGCTCAGGGTGAATTACCAAACACCAAAGACAAAGAAACTTCCTCAGCGCACCACTGTATTTCCATACGCACTACATGAGAAGCTGGACCAGATTTTTACCTGGCAGTAACCACAGAACCATGATATGTGCTGAATATTTTGGATCTGGCCTGCAAAACATCAAACATTTCTCTGAGAACACGTAAGCCACCGGAGTCTAGTCAAGAGAAATATCTGCTTTCAGCTGTCTTCAAACTGTTATCTATCCAGTCAGAGTCCCAACATCAGATGGCCTATGAGAAAGCCAAGTGAAAATACTGCAGAGAGGTTCTAATCTAGTAGGTACGAAGTGCTTTAAAGTAAGTAGGTCATCCATTAGTGCTTGTTGAATAGGAATTGAAAACTTTTGTGCTGCCTCCATGTTTTGTAAGTAATGATGGGAGAGAAGACAAATATATCCAAGACACCAATGCCCTTAGGTCCTCCAGCTGGAGGACTTATTTTTTCTAATACTATAGCACATTCAGAGTATTATTCAAGCAAGAATACAGATCATTAAAAACAGTGACAATTTTTCCCCACTGCATACTTTATTCCCCTATCTATAAATCAAAATTTACTACTTCTACCTACTTTTCTGATTTACTTCTCTATTTCCTGTCTTATAACTACTTCTCATCATAATTTTTCCACTTGGCAATGTGGCACATTCAGAAATAAGTATTAATACCCTTGAACTTACCATGGCCATATATTAAAACAAAAGAAAAAAAGTGCAAGAAATATACCAGCAGAAAATTAACATAAGGTCACAAATTTGGTGCTGTTCTGAACTTCTAGAGATAATAAGATTTTCTTATACATAAAATTAAATTAAACTGTACACTGTACAGTTTAACTGTAAATGTAAAATTATTTTATAATTTCTTAAAAAAATTATATAAATGGTTTAAAATATTATTATGGCAAGGATTATAAATATTTTTTCAACAAACATTCACTTGTAAATAACACTTAAATTTGTGCTAGGATATAGCATCATGATGAATAAATAATTGCTACAGATATTACTACTTCCCTTTGGTGTGAAACTGGGGTTATAAAAGAAAAGTTCAAGAAAAGAGATTTGCGGGCTTGGCTGTAGGTTTTCCTTCCCTTATTTCACCACCATCTTGTGAAAATGGAGGTCACTTCAAATCCAGAATTAGGAGAGAGGCTGAAGTTTTGCACTCCAGACAACAGCTGTCATCCAGACTTGCTTTTAACAGGCTTGCGTGCCCCTATTAGCTGTCCTCTCTGAATTCAAGCCCTTCTTGAAAGCCATGCCACCAAAGGAAAGCCAAGGCATTTCCAACATCTCAGCTATTTTTTCCCTGCCAACTTGTGGATGCCTTTTGACCTTATTAACATTCCCTTTCCCTCCCGTCCAAAAAAAGATAAGGTGAGTGGACCTGAAAGTACAAGAATATGTAACATTCATTCCTTCTTCAGGTGTGCTCTCCATACACTGCCGGTCACAGTACGTTTCAATCATTGTTGAATGGGTACTGAAATATTGTTCTGCCAAACTAAGCAGCTGACCTAGAAACCAGGTCTAATTAATACTGGTTTGTATCGTATGAATAGAGATCCTTCAAGAACAGAAATATGTCAGAGATGTGCTAACTATATGTCCACTGCTGCTGTCATCAATTTAATACAAATTCTCAGACAAGGAAGAAGCGATAACACCCTATGTCCCTTTTCTATACCCTGAGTAATCCACCTATATAATGACTGAGAAATAGTATTTTTCTACGGTTGCTATAAAAGTAGGAGATAAAACATAATCATAAGAAGTACAAATCTAGATTATTTTAGAAACGTCTCTTATTCTTATTGTAAATTAACTCTTGATTAACCTGAAATGTGGTTTTGTATTCTCCTTTATGAATAGGCAGTCTTAGAAATGTGAATCACAAATAAATTGATATGCATGTGAATTGCAATTATATATCAGGTCAGAGCCTGCCTCATTAAAAGGATTCTAGGTTCAGCTAGCATTTTGGAAAAGAGCAGCTGCCACCACAGCTAGCAAATTCCTCTAGCCTTGCAGACTTGATTCTTACAGAAGCTGTTGAAAAATAGATAAATGAAATAAAAAAAAATCCACCATGTTTTTGAAATGGATCCAAGCTACATCCTTACCAAATTAAAATTCCCATGACAGAAATTCATCTTTTACTAGTGAGCACAAATTAACAAGACCTTTCATACATTCTTAAACTTTGTCATGTGCAAAATCAAATTTATTGTCTGCAGGTATATTATGTGCTTGCAGTTGCTCAGTGATATTCTGACAGAAGACAGAAATTTGTCTAGAACCTTTAAACAGCACAAATATGCAGAAATGCATTCTACTAGTACTCACATGTAGTCAAGATCCTGGCCAGGGTCTCATTTAACCATTTATCTCCTATGATATCTTCCTAAATTAATAATTCTAAATCTCAAAGAGGAAGGTTTGTCAAGGAGCATTTAAATCCTTTATCCCCTTTATAATAAGAGGACCTCGGTAATAAATTTTCTTATCCTGTTTATGAACTGCATCTGGTATCACTGGCAGAACATGGCTGGAGAATTGAAGAAACTTCACAAATATCTTTATCTTGTTCATAGAGAATCAATTAGGAACACTAAGTTATATCTTAATCATGTGTTGTTTAAAAGGAAGCATATTTTCTCCAATGTAATGTATTTTTCCTCAGTTCAGAAGAATCTGATAACAGGAGCTTATCTTTGCAGTTTTGGGCTGAAGAAAAGGTTAAGCATATCTCATTGAACTAGATCTTTTTGAGCCAAGTCATGCATATGTGCTGTTCCCAGCTGACTGGATCCTTTATGTCATTATCCTTACCTATAAAATGCAAAACCAAGTTGTTTAGCACTCATTGGTCACTCTCAAGTTTTATGTCATTTGCTAAATCTTTGTTCTCAGGACACCGAGGAACTTTAAAGGAGGAGCTGGAAAGGATTTACAGGAACAAATAGAGTAATTTTCTGATGGTGTGTCCCATGGTCATTTTGTGCCCAGGACAGTCAGGCTATACAAATACAATCTATCTTTCCAATTTGCACTTTTTTTTTTGATTAAGAGCATACTTTAACTCTGAAGGTATGCTGACAAGTACTATCTTCTGTTTAAGAACAGCCTGTTTAGGATGGGTTAAATTGGAGTTACTACTCTTACTACTTTTGAATCCTTTAGGAAGATGTGTGGTGATCAGTGAAAGGCTACTGGCAGACTGTATAGTAGGGAAAACATCCTAGAATGAAAAAAACCTAATCAACTTTAAAATCTTACTCTTCTTCCTGAAAAATACACCACAGAAAGGGAATAAAAAAAAGTTTCTTTTTTATCACCAGACACAGCACAACATGAAGGGAAAAAATTATACCAGTAGTTAATATCTTGCTACATCTATGAGGGATGAGAAAGGGAATGAAGCAGAATTGTGTTGCTTTAACAAAACCCAGCTATGCCTCCAAGTCAGCAGCTGAACAATAGCAGGCATATATTACAAGAAAAGAACAAGGGAGACGAACTAGAAAAATGCAAGAAATAGTCAAGAGAAGGAGGACTGGACAGAAAAAAGTGTATTCAGGAATGGACGCTGGATGTGATGCAGAAGAGATGAGTTCACTTAACAACAGTGATTGACAATGCATAAGTGCATTGACCTATCTTACCCTGTCCTGAACCCTCCTTAGAACAGAGACCACTGAAAGCTTATTCATTCTAGTTGCATGCGACAGACAGACCCTCTCCACATTAAGAGTCACAACAAAAACAGCTGTGGTCCTCTTTACAAATTGTTGTGGTCCACGACTGGACAAATATGCATTCATTCTGCACATTGACTATTTCTATATTACTTTAGCTTTTCAGCCTACTATGTTGCTATACTTCAAAGCCATAGCCTATTACTGTTTAGAATTGCATTTACCTGAAAAATGCCATTAAGTTGCATATCTCCCTCATAAAATATTTTGCTAACAAAATGAAAGTATATATTGTAGTGTGCAATAATTTCATACACAACATCAACCATTCACAATAAAAATTCTACTTTCCAAATAAAGCACAGCATTTACTTGGTCATGACCCCAAATTCCAAGAGGACATCTGAATAAACAACTTTGAAGCCTACTGAGAGCATGCTGAAAGACTTTCTATAACTGCTTCCCATCCATCACCTCTATGTAAACATTTTTCTGATGTGCAAATACTACAAATATCTACTACATTAAATGAATATCACTGTAATTTGGATACAAGTAGCATCTTTCAGCATACAAAGACCAATGATTTTGTGAAACAGGGAAGCATGAGACCATGTAGATCTTTTAGCAAGAGATCTGGAATCATAGCACCATTAACAACTGTATCAGGCAAGAGTTTCGATTTTCATTACGTGGAGCAGGATGCAATTTCAAAATATTGTAGTACGATGGAGCTTTTCAGATATACTTATTAATGTTAATGGATCAGTCATACTTAATCAACCAGAACTTGCAGTGTCTTTACCCCAGTGGGGCGAGGGCAAATATTAGCTATGTATGACTACATAATTTTGGGACTGAAAACTGTAGTTCATCTGTTTTACTCCAGATTTTATGGCCGGTGCGGACATATTTGGACCTATTATAGCACCTGCCCTTATTAAAGCACCTCCAGCCATTGATCTACCAACACTGAAATTGCTGACTATAGTCTAACTCAATTAGAAAAGAAGCAGGTTTCCAGACAGCAATGGCTAAACACTTTTCACACCTAAGACACAAGATGCACTCCTATTACAGCCCAAGCTACAGCTTCATCTGAGTTGCCAGCTCTATGTTGCATATTCAGCCTTCTGTGTTCTGAAGCATCAAAAAATAGCCCTGTTTCTCCAGCTGAAACAACTTCAGAAAAAAATTCTGTAGATGTAATGCCTGGTCTCACCTCCATTCTCTTCTTGATGCATGAACGTTCTGGTGATCTTCCATTCTTTCCAGTCATTAGTCATCACGATTGCGAATCTATTCAGAGCAATCTATTCATTTGAATTGTGCTGTTAATCACCAGTGTTCCCACCTGCTGTTTAACATCATTTTGAAATAATGTTTTGAAATCTCTTTTGAAATAATTTGAAAATATTGCTAGCAAGGGGTAAAAGAACGAAGGAATCAGTGGAGTTTGACTGTAATTTCAGGGATTTTATTCAGTAGATAACTCAATATTAACCATGTCAAAATAGCTTAGTGTGCCCATATCTGTCCAGAATATTATGTAATTGTTCTTAAAGGCGCTCTTCAAGAGGTATCAGCTTCCTAACATCATAATTTCTGATGAAAGGTGGAGAAGTGTCTGCAAAAGATGAAACTTGATAAAATCAGATAATCTGAAAAAATAAAAATGTGGTCTTGCTGAATATCTCCTAAATAAATAATTGCTGATTTTAAATGTGAGTTATGTACATAGGAATTTTTTTTATAAGATGAAATTTGAACTATAATTAATAATGGAAAAAGAAATCTCCCATACTGGGATCTTATTGCTAGCTATGACTTTATCACTATCACCTTATCATTAACTTCAACAATATGTAAACAAGCTTTGTGGGCAGAAAAGACACCTTTATTTTTTTCTTTAATTTTTGGTGTTGAATAATAAGTGGGATGTGAAAAAACTACCTTAACAGTTAAAATAGACTTGAAATGTATTTCTCCAGACATCATAAAAATGCAAAGAGAAAGAAAGATCCAGCTATCTAAGTACACAGCATCTGTTGGTAACTAGCTTACAGAACAAAAAAAAAGAGTTAGAAATAATTTTCTCTTAAGGGTGTAAATGACAATAAATTATATAGTAATTTTGAGATTTTCTCCTGTTTGATCTTCTTCATTGTTCATTGTCCTGTAAATTTTTTTCTAATTTTCCCTATCATAATAATTATTCAATTTATTATTATATTTCCTTTTTTTGCTTATGTTAACACTTATCTCTGCTTTTCTCTTTTAACTTCTTCCAACTGTCTGTGTTTTTCTTCAGACCTTTTTTGGTCATTTTGCTTACTCTTTCAAGCTCACATTTCCACACCAGATAAGTATATCAGTTCCCATTGCAAAATTCCCCAGAGCCCTGCCAGCACTCCTCAAACCATTTTTGGAAGCATCAGCTCCCCAGACATGTGAATAATTTTGCCTCTGAGTACACATAGTCTTTAACCAACAACACTGACAATTTGGGACAAATATAGAAGCTAGAATGGCAGCCATGAAATACATTTCACATAGTCCACTCCAGAGTCATTAAATGGCAGTATTAACTCAGTATTAACAGCTTGTGTTAGCTTTCAAGGATTTCAGATTCAAAAAGAAAGAACAATCTCTGTATAATGCTCCTAATTCCTCGGCTTATCTGGCTGCAATGTGTATGTATGACCCGAAAGAAGTTCACTCTCCCTTGCTATTAAAAAAATCCAGTATCCTCATCGTTATAGGCATCATATCACCATATATTACCATATTGCACAACTAACAACACTGAGATTTTAAAAGGATGCAATACTAAACTCTACTAGAGTTATTAGGCACTGATACTACTGTAGCACCATGGTCACCACAAGAATCTTGTTCTTGCTTCCTTCAGTACTACCTGGTCCAATAGTGTTCATCACATTTTACTCCCTTGATCTCTTGACACAATTTCACCTGAAAGGTGGGGAGCAGCTAACTCCATAGTTACCCTGCAGAGGGGATGCAAAATGCCTGAAAAAAAATTTCATAGAATCATAGAATAACCAGGTTGGAAGAGACCCACCGGATCATCAAGTCCAACCATTCCTATCAAACACTAAACCATGCCCCTTAGCACCTCGTCCACCTGTGCCTTAAACACCTCCAGGGAAGGTGACTCAACCACCTCCCTGGGCAGCCTGTTCCAGTGCCCAATGACCCTTTCTGTGAAGAATTTTTTCCTAATGTCCAGCCTAAACCTCCCCTGGTGGAGCTTGAGGCCATAAAGTAGAGGTAGAAGCCCATATCCCATGAAAGGAGTCTGGAAGGAGAGTAATAGGACAGCATACAAACATCACTAATTTCAGCCTTCACCATATGATAGAGTTTTCCCATGATCCTAGTTTACTGAGATCATGCTGGCTGGAGAGTAGGATAGAGAGAGTGAGAGAAATCCTACCTACAGCCCCTGAAGCCTTGGTGACTCTCTGTCTGAAGATTTAATAGCACTGTGATAACCTAAGGCTACCATTATTCATTTCTGTTACCATCTTTATCAAAACAGCATCAAGTTATACAGTTCATTACTAATCCAAAGATACTTTTCTAAGATACTAATGCTTATCTACTGTGCTGTGCTCCATGAGCCATTTTCCATGATAATGTATCATATGAGAATATCTTGCTACAAATCTTAAGCATTAAAAATGGAATGAAAACAGGAATAATACTGTAATATTAAGCAACACTCTTTTGTAAGTTGATGCACTAAGTTGATGTAAGTCAATGCCTAAGCAATGGGATAGATGGAGATTTTACTAAGGATGCTTTGTTGGACTTCATACTGATTCTTGCTGCCACTTCTCTCTCTCTCTTGAAATCTTGTTTTGCTTTTCTCGATGTCTATTTTTACTTTTCACTCTTATTTCTCAGATGTTCAACACACTACCATTCTTCCTACAGCTTCTAGAGCGTTGGTGAAAATAAAGCTATTTGGGCTGAGCTCCTGTACAACAGCACTTTCCCTTTGGCAAAGAGACAGCAATAAAGAAAGGCTCTCATCAGCGTCTCAGCAATGCTACAATGCGATCAAGTGCACGTTTAAAAGTCTGAGGTGGGTTATCTCACCCAAGAGAAAATTACTTGTGCCCCACTGTGTATCTGGCAGCAATTATGCTCACTTCACTGCTTGTTCGTTGTCTTTTTTTACTGGTGAACATCCACACCCCGGAAAGAAAGAGAATGGTATGATTTCTCCCATGAAAACAAACAAATAAATGCTCTCTCCTTATTTTCCAATAAACACCTTTTAGTAAGCTTGGAGTTGTATTGAACCATTTTCTTTTCTTGTATGCCCCTACAATTATGCAGTAGTGATTTATAATTTCTTTTCTTGCTGGTCCAGTCTCTAAGGAACAATGCCTTTCAAACTTCTCATTTTCAGAACTTTACTGTTTTCTATCAGTGGAAGGAAGTCTAAAATGTAACCCTGCAATATGAATCCATCAAAATTACTGGCACCTCAAATAAATGAAATGGTAGAACATTCTGAGTACTTAAAACATAATTTCAGTGTATTTTTGGAGTTATCTGGGGAAAAAAAAAGGCACTAAGTTATCTAAAAATACTGATTTTTACCCTGAAGCAACCTACCTATTGCAAATGAGAGACTTTTACTCTGAGAATAGTTTTGAATTTTTACTGTAACTTTATTGACTAACTCTGAGTCTCATTTCAAGAGAAATGGAGGGAAAAGCAAGAATGATTAACATAAACAGTCCAACTGAGTGGAAGAAATCCTAAGATAAGGAAAGGAAATGTGCGCCATCTGGAAGAGAAGTTTCTAAACATAGACTGTTAGGTTACATAGTTCATGATTAAGATCTGGCAAAGCCTTCTTTTCTCTGGCAGAACAGACAGTATCTTGACTCTTGAATAATATTCATGATATTGCTGCAGAACAGAGAAGAGTATTAGCTTCTGGGGCTATGAAGTTCTGTATCCCCTGGGAAGGGGCCAATCTCTTGTTTGAGTTGAATATATTTCACAGATGGAGAAGAGGAAGAAGAGAGAAAAAGATCTTGTCTATTTACCCTGGATGTTAACGGTTGAGGAAAGCAGTTTTGGCATAGCTCCCTGCAGTAGGATGAAATCTCTAGGCCAGCAAATATCAATAGTAGTTTTATTTCTTTTTCTGAAAGGACACATCTATCCGAGCATGCCCCATACATTATTTGAATTTGTAATTAATCAATATCTATTGTTCAAACCAGAGCAACAAAAACGGTGCTTGAAGCGTAAATATAAATTTAAGACTTTTTTTTTACAGTTGTGCTTTGTAGGTAGCTGTCACTTATTACTAAAATTGTGCAAGATAATCTTGAAAAATCTTCTGGATATCTCAAGGGATTTGAGAGTGATGAAACCTGACAAATCATTTTCTCAGGCACTGCACCAGAATTTCCTATATGTGAGGAGAAAAGGAGACTAGTATGAAGAACAGGTAATATCATTCAGAATAATGCATGAAAGAGAAAATCTTTTATAATTGTTTATCTTTGCATTTTTAACCAAGGAGAAACCTTTTCAATTACGGTTTATGCAGCACAGTTCAGCACACAGTAGATCAGTGACTAGCAGCATCATAGTCACACCAGAGTGGGAATGTGCCTTGTTCAACACACACAACTTCTTGGCAGAACAAATTAAAACAAGCAGATTGCAACAGTGCAGCTATATTGCTTCTTCCCAGGTAAGCTGCCATTCTATCTTGGAAACACCCTAGAGGCTAAGGCTTCAGAAAGCCACCTGCATCAAGGGACTGCAGCTCCCTTTAAGATTATATTCCATGTTTAACTATTACCTGGATGAATCAAGAAACAGAAGTACTGAACTTAGGAAAATGCACATATTTTTCTATCTAATTCTTTTATTTTTATAGATTTTTTCAATAATCACATCTATTATTTTTTGAAATAATTGCCAATTCACAAAGTTAATGTGTCAGAGATAGTCCTACTCTTGTTTTACATCCTCAAACTCAGATTCCAAGTAATTTACTTATGCTGATAATATTTCCAGTTAAATATCTTGTTTTCCTTAATCAGTCTCCACATGTACAGGAGAATTTAAGCATAAAGTGGATAAAAAAGGTGCAAGTGGGATAGTTTATTCACCTTGGAGACATTTGGATGAGATCTTTTTTAATACTTAATGATTTTCTTACATTTCTCTAAGGCTGCAGGATATTCAAGGTCACCTCGCTTTTACAAGGAGAACAAGCAGGCTAGAGTCCCCTCAGGTCAGGAACTATCATGAATGAAGAATCTCTAAAACTAATGTGAAAAAAGATAAACCACAACTAATAGAGTAGTATGGTAGTCTAAAGTTTCCAGCATGCAAACTGCAAGCAGGAATTTTCAGATCATGCGTCTGATAAAGAATCAGAGGAATTAGATCCATGAATTATAAGAGATGGGTGGATAGATTAGATAGCATAACTGCTAAGTAAAATTTGATGAAAGTAATTAAGGAAGATTTCATGAGCAGATTGGTCTCTGTTGGTCTGCTGTGAATGTCAGCAATGTTTTCTTCAGCCAGAATTGGAAGCTTTTTTCCCCCTCTTGAAAAGAAACGTTGGTGATTTGTGATTTACTGCAGACCAGCTGGGTGCAGGAGGCACCTTCCTCTGGAAGACTGCAGACAGCTATTTTTTGCTGTAGGCCTTGGGCAGCTGATTTAGCAGGGAAGTGAAGAGAAAGAAGGTAAAATGAGCTAAAATAGCTAGGAAAGTGGCTTCTAGTATTTGAATGCAGAAATACACATACTGCAGCTGTGGCATTACAGAGGCAATTAAATGGGTGTTCCATAATCTTCGCTTGACTCACAAGCCGAATGGGACGTACCATTTTAAAATTCTGCCTTCATGTAGTACATATGTGAATAAGTGCTGTATAATAATGTTCTCTCTCCAGATTAGTGGATACATGACTAAGCGTGCTATTTTAATCACCTTTGCAACGATGATTACTCTACTGTAAGACACTTCTGAGAACCTTTAATCTAAAACTAGTCATTCATCTCCATTTCTTCCTTGTCACCATCCACCCAGATCCTGTCTAATGTGACCTTTCTGCTCTTATTTCACCGTGCTGTGTGCCAGAAGATTATTTTTAACGTGTATGATCCTTCATAACAAATATGCTTTATCTCTCTCTTCGTATAGTCTGAAAAAGAGAGTAGTTATCTTGATATCTACGATAATCTGTTTAAAGCAGTACAATGAAAGTGACCCCACAGGAAATACTTCTATGTCATTTTATTCTGCCTCTTCTATCTGGTCTACCTTTGTTTTCAAAATGGGAGAAAAAAAAAGTACATGCAGGGTATTTTCATGGAAGGCCAGGAATATTGGATGAAGCTACCCTATTCCTTAAAGGATTGTCAGCGGGATGCTATCGCTGCAAAGCCATTCACTGAGGAAATAACCTTTATATTCCTTTTGTACTATCAAGTTTGTATACTGATAAATAAAAATGATATTTAGCAATTATCTGAGGAGAGGAAGCTCATACTTGAAAAGAAATTGCAAAACCCGTGTTCATTTGGTGTCATTTAGTTTGCTACATCTTAACTACTTCATTTTTACTTATTACAATAAAATGATGATGATCACAAACTGGTGATCTCAGAGGGTGTCAGGTAAGCCAGCAACATCCTTGTATAAAAATTATGTTAAAGGGGCTTACCCAAAACTCAAATGGAGGGCTGTGTGTTATCTTCTGTTCTTTACAGAAAGTGTAGAAGAGGTGATGCACCAAAACCTCCTATATATCTGAGAGCTCCCATTCTGCTCTGCTCCAACAGATGGCAGGGCTTCCAGGAATTTCTAGGGTTTTTTTCTGCTGGGTCCTATGTAAGGTATGGTTGTCCCTCTGCGTGAAAAAAAGGCAGAAGAACAAGCCATCATAAAACATAAGGGATATCCTTGTGCTTATTTTGTTAAAGGAATTCTCATAGAGAAGGAGAAAGCGATAAACAGCCTTTTTGGTTGCTAGACAGAGATGATTGTTTAAGCACGTTTCTACAGAGGGAAAAATATAAAAGTTTATCTTATTCTAAAGATAGAGTTTGTTGTCAGAGCATTACCTGTTCTAAGTGGTATTTTCTGGGAAAATAACATGCATTTAATTATGTCTGCTGGATATTCAAAACAATGATTTATTTACTGAGAACAGCTTCATAGTGTTGTGTAAAGTTGCCAGAAGAAGCATCTGCTAGCTACTTGAGATAAAACCCAGGCAATTAAGATCTATAGATAGAAGAGATTAAGAAACCTCTGGCCATACTCTGCCTTCTGTTACCTTCCTGTAGTTCTAGGATAAGTCTTCAGGAAGTTAAGAGTTACTTTGAAAAAAGAATATATGACTGAAAGCAGTATTTGCTGAGTTAAATTCTACCTGAGACTATAGAAGTGAATGAAAATAGAGGTTAAAATATACCAAATTCAGTAAACCTGAGTGATATTATTTAAGATAACACTTTACTAATTAGCTTGAAGATAACAGGAGCCCTAGAAATGCTGCTTGAGAAGAGTCTTTAAGATCACTGGCAATTAAGATGTATGAATAAACGCTTCTGATGTAGCAAACTTACAGAATATTGGGTTGGGTTGAATGAACTCTGTTGAACACTTAAAGTTTGCTGTAAAGTATATGTAATTTCTTTGTGTTAGACTAGTATATCCTTGGTTTTAGTTATTGCAGAGCAGGAAGAGCCATAGTGGAAATCACAGAGTATTCAATTCTCATATATTTCAAGTCTACAAAGAATTTAAGCACATTCTGAATTTTGAATTAGTCTCATTGATGTATTTTTTATAAATTGTACTACTTATAGGTGAAATACATAATATTAAATGCTGCTCCAGATGTGACTCTAATGACATCAAGCTAAGTGCGTACAGTAATGAGTCAATTCTCATGCATAACTTCTTTTTTAAATTACACCACCCCTGCAGAACTGTGGGGTACATAACAATAGATTTTGTTTGCTTTTGTCTCCTCCACAAATTATTAGAGGTAAAGGGCAGGTCAATCAAAATGTAATAAAGTATTTCATTCCATTAGGGAGTATGTGAATTAGGTGAGTAGGTCAAAAGTGACCAGCTTAATTCAGCATGATGTATCAGCAAAATAGCTCAGCTGCCTTGGGGTATTAGGAGCAGAGAGCTTTAATTTTTATTCACTGCATATAATTATTCCTATGTCAGAAATCCACTTTTGATTTAGTTATAGAACCTAGAGTAAGAGAGACATATATACCTCAGACCTTTCCTAAAATCAAGTATTAGTTCAAGAGCTAGTTCCTTTAGTAGTATCACAGTAGTCAAACTGTGAATGCAAAAATTAGTATGTAGCTACATCCAGACATGTTGGGCTAGTATTCAATGTTGACTATATGAACTCAGACACTAAGGAACACTAAATGCCCTTCCTTAACATCAGCTCAAAATACCTGAGAATTGTAGGTGACCTTTTCTAGTTTTCAAAATCTAAATACTCCAGTCATAAAGCTGCTTCAAACAAAGCATGTCAAAGCACATTTGAAATGGCCAGTTGATGAGACATACATCTACCTAAGTAGAATTTCCAGAAATATTTACTTGCAAAAATGCTGGCTCTACCGTGGCTGTGTTTGAACTCATTTTGAGTATAACTTTGTTTGCCGATTCAGGCAAAGGAGTCAAATAGCAGAATCGTTCAAAGAAGAGGACCTTTGAAAATGAATATTAGAGAATAAGAACACAGCAAATTTTGAACTTGTAAATGTGACTTGTCATTAAAATTCATAAATTTCTTTTAACCAGTCCTAGAACAGAAAAGTACTATATGACTCATACATCCAATCAAAGCTCTTTAAAACATATCAGATGTTGAATTTCAAATATTTGCAGTTGTGAACAGTATATACACTAAAACTTACTCAGAGAAATTATCTCATGAATACATTTGAGAAAATTATAAGATGTTCGTGACAAAATCACATGCTGAAACTGAGCTAAAACTAATTAAATCCATTATTCACCATGAATTATTTGAAATTGCTAGTCATCACCAATATCAGATACCAAGATAGTGAAGCAAGAGAAAAATACTTTAAAGCAAGAGGAGTATCATTCATAATAGCCACCGTTCACACCTTTCCTCATGATTATATTATTTACAAATATATTTTTAGGTATGACAGAATAAAATCAGTCATTTTTACATAGTCTCCCATTTTTATTAATTTTTTTTTTGAAACAGCTCATCATTGTTACAACTGCTGGAAGCATGCTGCATTACTTACAGTACAAACAGACAAAAATTAACTTTTTGCCAATGAGTTTATTGTAAGAATGTTTTTGCTTTAGCTTCCTGGCAATCTTTTGTAAAAAAGAAGAACAAAGTGATTGTTTATTTGTATCTAATCAATATGCACTATATTTGGGTAAACAGGCTTCTATGCAAACATATCATGAAGCAGCAAAAGAAAAACTTAATTTGTTGAATTTGATGACATGCAGAAAAATTACTTGCAACCTTTAAAACTTTTAATTTAGCACGAATCCTTAAATCATAATGTGGGCCCAAATAGATACACTCCATCAACACACAGTATGGCTTTAAACCCACAGTCAGTGAAGTGATCCAGGCGTGGATCAGTTCACCACCATGAAAACTGTTTCCTTTTTCTGGGTAGTCACTGGAGACAGAAAGAAATCTGAGTGAGAAAAGCAGCCTTTACATTGGAGATGTGCTAATATTTCTACGCATAATCAATAACAAATGGCTAATGTGATAGTGCTTTGAGAAGGAGCTGTGAATTGCCCCCAAAGAAATCTATTTAAGATGTGCTCCAGAGGAAATGGGAAAGTTGTTCTGAGAGCCAGGACCTTGGTTTGAACTTTGGGAATGATGACCCACCGTAGGGCTTTTGAATGTTTTCTCTCTCTGTCCAAGAAACTGTGAGGAGACCACTCTCTCTGAGTCCTCGAAAAAACAATTACATACGAAGTGGAGCAGCTGGATTAGTAGGCATTAAAAAAAAAATTTATTTGAGTAATCATTACTTCAATGCTTGCAATTTTTAAATTCACATTCACAATTCAAATAGATTACTCTGAGGATGGCCTGAGAGGCAAAGGAAGAAGAGAAGATATGATATAAGGCATCTCATACAGGCGTAACCTTTTTGGAGTAAAAGGTAAAGAGAGACAGAAAGGACAGTGCGATGCACTGCAAAGACAGCACTTATTAATAGATTAAATTATTAAAATGGATGTCAATTGCTGCAAAATGTGAAAACTAAATAGTTATATAATTCAGGGATGTCCTGTAATTTAATTTCATTATTTATCAATGGACATAAATGATAACATGGAAATTTGGAAACAGGTTACTTCTCATTCACCTCTAATTCTCCAAGAGAATACAGAAGGTTAGTATCAAGAGAAAGAAATCTGTATAAATAAAGAAAAGGTTTTGGACAAAAACTAGTCTTAGCTCACTAGCTGCTAAACTGTGATCCATGTTTTATTACAGTCCTGGAATAACTCGGACAAAAAGGGTGAATCTGTGCTGTCCTTTCCTATGGTCATAAGTAGATGAGGTTACAAAAACCTCAAAGTTCAGAATATCTTGAAAGATTTACTTTTATTCCCTGAAGAAAAGGCAGAGAGGCTATGGTAAACAGGCAGGCATATGCCACTTCAGACTGGCCTGTTGGCAGAAAAGCACAATGTGGAGACAAACATGGGTAGTCCAAAGAGCAAAAAGCTAGATATATTACGACTTGAATGTCTTAATATGCAGATACCCATGTTTGTATGACAGCAGGAAAGAAAAAAAAAAAAAGTTTGTTGCTTGCATTTTTGTTTCAAATGAGAGAAGCCAACAAGGAGGTATTACAGGAGCTTGGAGGACTTTGCCTTCTGGAGGGGGCAGATTCCTCCAGAATGTTCTCAGAGCTTTTTTGTCTTGGAGCGTTGTGGAAGAAAGGACTGTTACTCATGCTATTTTTGCATATTTTGTTGCATAATAGACACTTCGGTTTTAAAGAAAATATTTTTCTACCTTTGCTTCTCTCTTTTTTTTCTCCCCTACAACTTTTACAGAGCACAGAAGTTTTCTGCTTCTCTGCTAATTCAGATCTGATATACAACACACTTGGCCAAGGACACAGACAGCATAAGAAAACTGACAACTTGGCTAAGTATTTTGCTAAGTGCCTTCATTTTTTTCAAAAAACCCAATCCTAGGAGATAATTTTCTCTTTCTCTTACTTTCTTCTGCAGTATTTCTTTTTTGTTGTTATTGATCCCCCCTTTTCAGTACTGTTTTGATGTGCTGAGCATGCAGTCTCTGTGAAAAGTCAAAGGGGTTCACATCCTATTCTTGCTTATTCTCTTCTCCTTCCTTATTCTCCTGGGCTTTTGCAGTTCAGGCTGTCTTCATACTTCCCTGCATAAAAGAGGAAGACATGGTCCTTCAGTCTTCTGTTCTTCCAAAAATTCAGTTGCTGTTCAGCTGACCTCTCCTCTAGCCTCTTTCTGTTGTTGTATGACAATGTGCAATGTCTTCTTATTCTCAACTGCAACACCTTGGAAAAAAAATTAGAGGTATGAGCGAGTTAGCAGTGATATTGTGTAACCCGTTTCTCATCAAGTTTTAGGTATGCAATATATTAAAGATATATTTGCAGTGAAGAAACATTAATTCAGATTCTCTCAGGACCTCAACCTTAACACTGATAAATCACCTCTATGGAAATATTCCTTTTTAGAGGACCAAATCAGAGCACAGCAGTAGATACTGCAAAGCTGCACAATCAGTCCTAATCCAGAAGGTCCTGTTTGCAGTTACAGATGTGGAGGACCTCTTGGCCTCACAAGCTCTAGTTTTCAGTGTCAGTAAATTCAGTAAACAAAAGTGAAACTTACTGAACCAGCCCAGTGAAAATAGCTTGATAATGTGAAGCAGCCAAATAAGCAATTGCACACTGAAAACTGGATAGGCAGCTATTCCAGTGCCATCATCTAAACATGTTGGTCAATTCATTAATAGTAAATACTAACTAAGGTACTAACTAAGTTGTAGGTACTAAGGTGTAGGTATTAATTAAGGTGTAGGTGCTAACTACGGTATAGGTATAAAGGTAAATAGTAGGCATTAACCAAGTACGCTAGTTACTTTCTAGTAAATGAATTTAATGTTTTCTATTTCTCCTCCGTAATATTAACATTCTGCAAGGCATGTATCTTTTACAGTAACAATGAGATTAGATTTTCACTTTGGAGGCCAGCATATTTGTATTAGAAGTGCATTAAAAAGCAGTAGCTTCTTAAAGTGAAATGTAAAACTAAGAAATGGTCTATAAGGGATATCGTGATTGAACTATGCAGGTAGTTGGTAGAGACATTAATGAAAAAAATATATCCTGGATATAAAATATGCCCTGGATAACTGCTGAAGTTATAAAAAATGGCATCTATTCCCACTAAAAAACACACACCAATAAGAGCTACATTAAAAAGCAAAATACCTTGTTTGGTGGCTTCATTTTTTTCGATAGCTCTGTTTCACTTCTTATAGTAAGCTCTCCTGCAGGTCCAGAGAGGTGCTTTCCCTTCCAGAATGGGTGGGCTGTTTTTCTTGATCACCTTTTTGAATGCTTTCTGTAATACCTGCCCTGCCCTCATTACACAGGAGATTGTGTTTTGCTGATGTTCAATAACACGGTAGGCTCTGCAAATGCAAAAAACTTCACAATCTATTCCATATCATTTAAGAAGAAGCAGATGTATCACCCTAACACAGAGATTCATTTGTTTTCCAAACTTGGAAAGACAGTGCTTAGTATTTGGTCGCGTCACTCCTTGTTGGTGTGATCAGCTTCTGAATGATACCTGATGAGTGCTTGGAATAATCAAAATGAGAAGTTGTGTGTGTTTCTTAATATTCGTCCAAAATGTGAGAGACAGTGTGTCTTCTGGCTGGTTGAGGACTTTAGTAAAACGAGCTTATATAGTCATTATTGACACATAAATAGAATCATAGAATCATAGAATAACCAGGTTGGAAGAGACCCACCGGATCATCGAGTCCAACCATTCACGCCTACAAAGACTGATAATAAAGGTTGTAGAACTCAGCTAAGTAATTAGAATAAACTCATTAAGCCTTAAGAGGTAAGCATTTGCCTCCTGCTGGTTCAGGAAAGACCAGTTGCTGTAAACCATCCAGATGCAAGGAATCATGTCATCCTTGAACTACTACTATGGCACAGAAAAGTGAACTGAGGCAGACTGTACAAAAGCTAAAGTCTGGGAGCCCAGTTTTATATTTTCCTGGTGTTTTTCTTAAGCTCTTCTGGGAAAACAATCCCTTTTATGCTAGTAGGGAAAGGAAGAATTATAGTTCTCATAAAACAAATACAGACTGCGGCAAATCTAGCTCACCCATTGCACCCATGAGAAAAAAATCCAGAGATCTGGATTTGATAAGCTGCTGTATATATATTCAAATTTTTTTTCTTCCTGTAGAATGGGACTTACGACTGTGTGCCAGGGCATTTTTTTTTCTGTATACACAGAATCAGATTGCTTGGCTAGGTTGCTCAAAAGTTGTCTTTATCTCTCAATAAAAATGCACTAGGACGGCATGAAAGAGAATGAGGCGTAAGCTGGTCTTTACCTGCCAGCTCAGGCACCAAGTTCTGCCGGTGCTCTAACAGAGGGGCTCCCACCAATTCATGTTATAAAGCAAAGCAAGAGAAGCAGACAAACAATCCGCCAAACAAGACTAAATCACAACCTGCCTTTGGAGCAACCAGCAATGCCTATTAGTGAGCCTGAAGCCTGCGGAGAAAAGCTGCTCGCTCCAGGATTGGGATCTCTGTTTATTGCTAAACTGCTCAGTGGAATGGAGCCAGTGAGCGAGCCCAGGCCCACACTGCTGATCATCCACATTAATTAACTGATAGCCTTCTCCCTGGGATGGCCAATTAACACTCTCTGAGGGATAGTTCACAGGACAGCCTGCTCCAGCAACTGTTTTCACTAGCCAGTTAAGACACGATCACATGTTTTTTTGGGGTAAGAATGAGATTTTTGCTGAACAGATACCAGTCAGCTCATGTAAATTCATTTCAGAGCCCACAAACAGTCCCAAACATTTAGTTAGCAAGCTAACTCAGTCTCTGTATCCCTAGCCCTCTAAAAATCTTCCTTTAGATAATCTCTAACGTTACCAGTACCCACCTTACTCCATCAGCTGAGACTGGGCTTGGTGGCTTTTTAATACCTATACACTCTTTCATTGTACACAGAACTTAACTGCTTTCCTTAAATCCTTAAAAAGCTCATATGCTGTGCTAGTTTGTCAGCGTTCTCAAGGCAGCAGAAAACAAGAAGGAAGAAAATACAAGCGTCAAAGTTGTAAATATTTCTTGACAGCAAGAAGTGTCTACTAGAGGTTTTCTACAAGCCTGTTACATACTGCCAGCATGAAAGTTGCAGAAATGTCAAACAGTACTAAAGCTTTTGGAGTATGTAGCAATTTTCAAATTCAGAAATATCTTCACTATTACAGTATACATGAACATTTCCTGAGTGGAAGTATTTTGCTTCAGAATTTTTTTTTTTCCAAAACTTTTTATAAGAAATTTCCCATGCTCTGAATTACCCCTCAAATCAAAATCTTTAGAAAACTTGACCTCAAAAAACATATAGATTCTGACTCCTCTGGATGTTGTCTGCTCCTGTTAGCGAGTAAGAACATTTATTTGCTTAACATACATGGTGTATTTGATGTAATAGAAACTTGGTTATGAGAAGCTTCTGTGTCACTTCAAGATGATTATAGAAATTATCAGAAACATTCAGAAATGCTCTCTTCCCTCTCCTCCAAATCAGCCCAGAGGATCTCCGTGCCACTCAGGTTTAGTGACTCACAAAGCTCAGAAGTTTTCTGGCATATTACTCAATACTCAGTCACTGTTGTGATGCAAACATTGCACTTATCCCCAGCCACTGCAGAAGAGATCACTATCCAGAGGTAACGAGGTAATTTTTCATCAGGACAGAGCTCAGCAACATGGAACCTGGATAGTTTGTTAGCACAAATTTTATCCCCAATATATGGTAGCCCTTGAACAGTAGAGGTCGAAAGTATCATCTCAAAATCCACCAACAGTTCACCATACAATATTTAGTCATAGGAGGTACCTGTTTCCCTCCACTGACCTTGGAAAGTGCCTACAAAGTAGCAAAGATAATTAATACACCTGTATCAGAGTAAAATTACCAAAAAATCTATCTCCATTTTCATGAATTTAATTATAATAGCTAACAAATAACTTACTTTAGTAATAAGCAAAATTACAATCTAACTTGCCTTTTTTTCTCATCCTTGGGACTGAAAAAGAACTAAATGGTAAGGATGTCATATTTTGTGGAAAGTTTCAGCTTCCTACCAGCAAGGATAGTGTGATCAACTTAATATCTAGAAGCCTATGACTAAATTTGAGATTAATTTACAGAAATGTAGACAAACGAAACAAGAACGAAATCACCGTGCTTTGTATACATCTAAGTTAATAAGAGCTAGACTGTACACAGAGAAAAGACAAGTAACAGTCAGATATCCTAGAAATGACTCTTGAGTAGAAACACTTAAAATGTTCCTATATCATTAGCTATATCCTAAGGAATTTCTCAATACAAAAAAGGTAACCTGATACGTCTGTGCTCCAGTGATACTCAGTAAAGTGATCTCTTTTGTACCCAGATTTTGTCAGAAAGGATATAAACAAGTAGACCACTGCATCCAAATCTATAAACTTGTTGAAAGATCTAAACCATTGAGAATCACCAGTAAAAGATTATCAATATAATGTAAACTATATAGGCAGCAAGGTTATTACATTCTGGAGGAAGGAAAAGTGTCACTATGCACCATTTCATTGCCACATGCCAGTCCATCAGGTCCCCAGGGTGGCCTCTGATGCCCAGGGCTGCCCTGTCCCCCCTGGCTACCCTGATCTCAGTGAGCCCCTGGCCTTGTGGGACCCTGACACTTCTGGACTCTTGCTAAAACTTGTTGTTCCTACATCTGTTCTCAAAATCCATTCTTTCTTTTTCATCACCCATGGTAAAACATTGCTTTAAATCTTCTATGAAGTGGCTCCATAAAACAGACTATGTATCTCTGTGACGTGCAATATACGTCGGCTTAATTCAGCTTTGAAATACTACAGTTTTAAATAACAGTGCTTGAGACTTCGATCAGTATCTTGTAGAAAAGTTGAGTCGTTTCTGGCTCAGACGCTGCCAGTAGTAGGGAAAGACACTGCAGCTGCAATCGAGGTGTTATCTGCAGCCCCCCTGCCCTCCTCTAACTGTTGAAAAGCTGCAGCGCAGTTAATGCGGCGTCAGGCACCCCCTGTGCCGTTTGTGCACGCAAAGGATTCTCGAGGGATGCGAGTGACAGGCTGAGACATACGTAAGCATCAGCTAACGGCTATGACCTCAGCCTGTGCTCACATGTACGGGTAGCAGAGCTACTGACGGCACCACAACTGTGATGCCACTGATCTCAATGTTTTTAAGACATCCCCCTGGGTAAAATTTGGGATTGAATAATTCAGCTGTAAAGGAGAAGGCCTCTGAAATCACACCTTCGCACTGCAGTGCAGGCAATCAGAGCCACCCTGTTGATGCAAGACAGCAGGGAGAGTCTGGTTTGAATCATAGAGTCATAGAATCATAGAATCATAGAATAACCAGGTTGGAAGAGACCCACCGGATCATCGAGTCCAACCATTCCTATCAAACACTAAACCATGCCCCTCAGCACCTCGTCCACCCGTGCCTTAAACACCTCCAGGGAAGGTGACTCAACCACCTCCCTGGGCAGCCTGTTCCAGTGCCCAATGACCCTTTTTACATGAACAAATTGAAATAAAATTAAAATCACCCATAACAAAATACAGAAATAGCTCTTTTTTTCTTCTGCTAGAAGGGACAGGAGCACAGATCGTGAATTAGGAAGTCACTGTGCAAATTACTACACAGGCAGTAAGGTGATCCCTCCTCTAAGGAGTTTACAATCCTAATGTAGTGATGTCTACAGAGCGAGCAATGGAACAAGTAACACACTTTAATTTACAGTTGATATCAAAGTTAGAAAGCAATCATAGAACGTGAACTTGATGAAAAACAGAGCAAAAATTTTGAAAAGAAACAGGATGATAACAGAAGATGTATCACAAACCCCACCTAGATTATTCTTGCCCATACTTTATATCAATTTTTAAAGTAATTGTTTTGAAGTTATGTATAGCAATAAAGTAAAATCCAGTAATAACAGCAGGCTGCCAAATAGTATTTACCACACAAATCAAAGGGGTATGCTGGAGTACACATTAAAATTTAAACCTTTCATCTGCTGCTTATATGACACTATTGTGAGAAAGAGAAATGGAATCCTTTTGGCACTAATTAAAATGCCCCATTGAGATCCAAGTCATTAGAATTTCATATAAAGTGTTGCTATAGCACGACAGTAATCAAGATGAGTTTTGGTATAACTGAGACAAAATGGACTGCTACTTAAATATACATGTTTATCATTGCAGACAGCACAGGAGATTTTTAGGGTGGTTCAATGTGCATATCTACCTTATCATACTGGTGTAAAAATCATGCTGATGACACAAATGCTCCTTCCTTTTCATGAATACTAGGATACAATGCAATGAGCAGAAAAATAGAGGAAGAAGCAAAAAAAGAATCTGCACTTATTTCAAGCAGCTCTTAAAAAATACTCTAAGAATCAGGCTTGAAAGGACTGTAAGGAGGAAAAGTGTCATTGTTAGGTACCATTGTTGACCTTTTCCAATAAATTACTGTTATTTAATTGTTTTTTAAATTTTTTTAACTTTATGTTAGCAATTTTATGGCTTCTCTGTGTTGGTCTAGGAACATTCAGAAACTGTTAAAAAATGAGATTGCATGGAAAAACAAAAATTGCAGTCAAATAAGCTACAAAAGGACAATATTCTAAAAATAGATAGTTGAAAAATATAATTTTCAGGTTGACAGTGTCCATTTAAGTTCATAACAGTGTTAGGGTTGAGATACTTTCTGAGTCTGAAGTGTGGTTGCATAGTCATATCAATAAATTAAATATGGCCAAGAACATTCCTGGCATCAAGGTGAAATTGTATGAAATGCTCTGCATCTATGTCAATAAAGTCTGACTCTGCAAATCCAAGGGGGAGCATCGGGCTGTTGGGAATGGCCTTTAAAACATCCTAGCTCCAGATCTGTGTCTTGGAATTGCTGGAGAGAATGGTAGTTGGTATATGCCAAAACGGTTCTGAATGTGCGCTCCAATGCCTGGAGACACTTTATGAACACTGTTTCATTTACTAATATAGAAATGGCTGGGTAATTCACTGTCATAAAGTCATAGCTAATTTAGCAATATACCATAAGCCAGAGAGGCTGTCAGTTGCTTTCTTATTATTGCAACTAGTGCAAATCCATCAAGAATAACAGAGGCTAATATGGAATTTAAGAGGTAGCAAGTATCCTGGGTGGTCCTAGTAGAAATGCATGCAAAAGTGGTTTTGCAAAACCTATGAAATTAGAATCCTAATCAAAACAATTCTTTAAAGTTTTGTGGTTCTATTGGTGTGCTAAGGTGTCATAGTGTTACGAACCACCAAGAAACTTTAAAATCTGCCAGGCTGATCTTTGCCATTTTATGTGTTCTGAGAAATAACACACCATAAGAGAGTACTCTATAAATAAAATTCACAATGACAAACAACATTTATATTATAATAGAAATATTGTTTTGGAAAAGAGAAACTCTTTTTTTTTTTGTCTCTCTGTTAGCTTAGAAAAGAAATATACTTTCAGCCTTCTGAGTTTGAGCTCAATCCCAGTAATATTGATTATGAACCATACAAAAAAGTTGTTCATGACAACATGATTCCCTTCTATGCTCTTTATCTTGAGGAGTGAGACAAGCTTGAAATATCCAAATGTTGGCAGAAAATTATTTTGTTTTCACGTGACATATAAATTTTGTAGATTATGAATAATGGCATTCTAAAAGTATGTACTATTCCTTTGTCTAAGGTAGGGCTTGTAGGCAGAGCTGAAGCATGGGAGTGTTGCTTCACCTACTGTACTGCTTAGAAAAAAAAATAAAAAAAGAATGCTCCTTGCTAGTTCTTCACACCCACAAATACCTTCATTACAATGATAGTCCCTGGATGTGTCAAGGGACAGTAGTCAAAATATTTGAAAAGTAGATTTCCCCTAGTTGTTAACTCATGAGATTCTGGGTTTTAATCACAAAGGCTGCATGGGTTTTTTTTTGCATTCCAAAGGCATGTCTGTTCTGACTTCACTAACAAACTCTAGCAGAAAGAAATGCTGCAAATTCACACATTCCTGCATCCAGAACTGGCTAGTGAGTGCTTAATTACATTAAACTAAGCTTGACTACAAAGAGAATTCATTTATCTCCATATACACATTTCTATATTGCAATATCTAATTTGAAGTGGTCTTACGTCTTTCTAGAATAACAGAGGTCATAAGAGTGTTTCAACGCATAAATCACGATCTATTGCATGTTTGATGT